>NW_027263600.1:0-75269 GCF_044049455.1 Aspergillus lucknowensis | reverse complement strand
GGCGCCGGACCACGGAGCTGGTCTGTCATCACTCCCACTTTCGAGTGAAAAGTGGCGAAAATCAAGAGAGGACAGTAAAAAAAAATGTGCAAAAAAAAAAAGAGCCGAACGCGGGGGTCGAACCCGCAACCTTGAGATTAAGAGTCTCACGCTCTGCCGATTGAGCTAGCCCGGCATATCAACATTACGAGCCTCGAAACTCATCATCTCTAGCCAAGGAGTGATTTATGCATGCAAATCAAAACAACCACACACCACGACTTGAAAGTATAAATCTGAGATGTTGGAGTGCCTCCAAGGTCGAAGACCTAGGCACTATTGCAGCATTATCGAGAAAATATTAACAGCCATGCCTCAACGATGGAGACGGGGAGTTTGACTCCATTAAAAAAGAACGATATATACATCAAGCTCATAGCCGATCAAACTCACTATCTTAATGCGCTTCTCCATAATTCGCCGAAAAAAGGGAGACCAGAAATCATAATGCAAAATGGGGGGAAACAGGGACACAATGAGGGAGAAATACAAAAGTATCAAATCAGTTTGCGGCCCGAAGTGCTCGTAGTCTAGCGCCCAAACCATCCTCAACGTCCGCATCGACCTTTGTCTGCTCCTTCACGTCCTCCTTCGGTGCTGTGTCCTGGTCCAATGCTAGCCGCATGTCGACACCTGCATCATCGGCAAGTTGCTCCATCAGACGATCAACATCGGCCTCACCCTCCGCCCCATACTCTTGCATTGAGACCCCTTGAGCAACGTCCTCAATAGCACTACTAGCGATTTTGAAGTCCTCCGAGCGTGAGAGGAAGTTATTGGCGTGAGAAACCAGTGTCTCGAGGTTGACACTCTTGGATGCAGCGTCCAGGCCTCTTGACGCCAACGCGAGAGTGCGTGATGTGTCGCGAGTGCTCTGCGCAGCTTTCAGTTCATTGATAATGACGTCCGCACGAGCCGCCTCTGCTCGAAGGGACACCTGGCGTCGTTTCTCTCGTACGGCGGAGGAGGCATGAATTCGAGCGATCTGAAATTCGCGGTTCTTCATTGCTTTATCGGCCTTTGCCTTCTCGGACTTGAAGGTCGCCTCGGCACGGGCAGCCTCTTTCTTTAAACGATTCGAGTGGAGCTATTGTATTAAGGAAGACAGTTAATGTCTGTTCCAGCCAGACTGCGACAAGCCCAGGCGCCAGGGAGTGGGATCGTGCCGAGCAGCGACGAGAGAGGAAGGACTCACCTTCACATTGGTACGGGCCTCAAAAATGGGATCTTTTCGAACCATCTTGTTGTATCGCTGCAAATGAGAGTTTTGGCGAAAAGAAGCTGATATAAAAGCAAGAGAAAAACAGGATAAGGAAGTAATGTGGCCCAGGCTACAGATGGTTGGATTCAAAGAAGGCGGCGGATTCTAGAATTGAGGGGGACGCCTTGGGTGGCAACGTCATCCCAGTCACAGTCTCCGGCTGGGATCAAACCCTTGTTTCTCCGCTGACTGTGCTTCTCTTTCCCCATGGAACGTTTAAACCGTCATGATCACTGACTTCAGAATAAGTCGGCGCCGAGTAGATAATTCTCGAGGCTCTCACCATGTGAAGGATGTTTTTGCCAGCGTCCGTCGGAGATAAGACGCTTCTCTCCGAACCTTGCGTGAGGATACCGGCTTTTCAAGACTACGTTCTTCTGTTTACAAGATAATCATGAGGCGTCCATTTGGCTTGCCTGAATATTGATGATGTTGGAACACGCTAATGTACAAGTTATCGCAAGCCTTTTCCCATAAACAGAGACGTCAACGCCTCCTTGGGGACAGTTGAACGCCGTGAACTCCGCATAACTTTAGAAGGCATCCCTGAACTATTGCGCCGACCGCCTTGCAACGATTTGAATCCACTTAGAATTCTTCTTCGCCTTTCTGGCTTCTCAAGAAGGTTTATCGCCAACGCCAGGGTCAATAAGGATTCCCAGCTCCATCGGCCCTCTTGCACAGCAGTAACCGAACATTCTCCGGCAAACCTCTCACGCACTGCCAGCTGCAATTCCCTGCCCGTCGCATCGCGGAGTGGACGCGCCAAGGCTGGGTTGCAAGCCAGTAATCTTGTAAGAAGTTTGGTCCGGAAGGCCGTTGGGTTGCTCGATGGCTTCGAGGGAGACAGGCTCGGTGTCAAAATCAACCATAGAATCAAATGAGAATGCCGATAAATCTCCTGAGTCGAGAACGTCAAAGGCGAACCCGTCCTCAAGGACTGAAGAATCTGACTTAAGGGATGTATCACCGTCAAATAGGCGGTGGAAGTCATCGTCAGAAAGAGGAGCTGTAATGTCATTTGTAGACTCATGCTTAATGCTCTCTCCGAGGTCGAAAAGCGAGAGGACACTTCCATCTCCGTCGAGCCCACCGACTGACACTGCAGGTCACACAACATCGCTGCAGGATGTTGTGTCAAGTCGGAGGACTCATCGAGAGAGGAAGGCTTCATGGTAGGAGAGTAGTCGGTGACGGAAGGAGTCGGGAAGGGAATTCGGTCGAGGGCAATTTCATCACGCTCTTGCTTGAAGAGAGTTGGAGTAAGAGTAGGCGATACTGATGCAGGAGATCCGGGTCTTGGGGTGCTGTGACGGGAACCCCGAACTTCTGCTGAGAGTTGAGCGACTTGCTGGCTCAGACGGTTGTTCTCGGCTTCCATCTGGGCGAGTCGCTGGACGAGGAACTGGTTCTGTTGTTCCATTTGGATCTTCTCGTTTTCGAGCTTCTCCATTTCTAGCCTCTTGCGCTCGCGGGAAGTCTGTGCAGCCGCACGATTACGAAGGACACGCTCAATGCGGCGCTGCTCCTTCTCGTCGTCAGTTTTGGCGCGTTTCCTAAGGGCATGTTAGTCAGAAAGACAAGTCAGTCAGTTCAGCAACTAAGCGTACCTGGGAGGCAGATTCGTCTTCGGAACCGGTAATTCCTGGCCCCAGGACTTTCTCTTCTTCACTGGCTTCTTTTCCTCAGGCTTGCTTTCAACTTCTCCATCGTCCGATTGCAGTGATGTGTCGGCCGGCGAGACAGTAAGCATAGGAACCTCCAAGGATGGAGTAGAGGGCAGAGAGTCTGTAAAAGCGTCCGCCATTTCCACTGGTGGCGATCGGTCTCGTATTTCAAATGACTCGCAACGGTAAGAACTGCAACAATGGAAGGGCAGAGAGATGGTGAGTCTTTGGATGTTGGTGGGTTTGAGAGCTCGAGACTTCTCGCCGTGGTCAAGAAGACAAAGGCCACCGTGTCATGCCGGAGATCGAAGGCAGATGCCAGATCCCAGCCAGTGAAAGGTGTTGGGGCACAGGTTCCAAGAGTGGGAACGTGTGGAGAGTCTGGAAAGGACAGCTGTTCAAAAGAGAGTTGGGTTGATTGAAAGAGTTGGGTGAGAGGGGGAATGGTTGACTCTTTTAAAAGGCCAGCGTGGTCAATTCAGGCGGACCTTCTTCCAGCAAGGGGCGGAGCCCGTCCACAGCCACGTAACCGTAATATTACTGCTAGCACCCTCTTGATACGGAAAACATATCTGCGCCAATGAATGTTTCGCAGACGCCCTTGTCTGGTTCAATACCCACGTACCGTACCGGTAACGCGGTCGATCCATGGATTCAAGTTCCTTGATCTTCTTGGGCACTCTCCTTGGCCCCTTGGTGAGGCAGGCCTCAATCTGCGACATGCGGTGGAACCACCGCAGTTGCATCGCTCAGCTTCAGGAGGCGAGGCACCCCTCCGCAGACAAGATGACAGATTATCATTGGCGCTTTCCTCACTTCCAGCCACAAGGAATCCGAAAAGAATGTTCGCATGATGCTAAAATTATACAACTGGTACAGAGACGAAGAACTCACTCAGGGCCTGTGTTCGTGTCATCACTGCATGATGATTGTCAACTTTTCGAGAAGCTCACCCTTCCTTCAGTTGCAACCCACCCAGGAAGGGTGGGTGGGCCCTGAGCGCACTCCCAAATCCGAATGTCAATCCTTGGAGATCGACTCGTTCGAGATTGAGGTGACAGTTTCGGATGCAGGCCTTGAACAGCCGCCCCTCCACCGTCCCTCACAAGATTGAGCAGATTCATGCAGGTCGTGGTGCACCAGATCCCTCGGGGGAACACGCACAGCCCACATGTGGCCCTTGAAGTCATCGTCATTTAGAACCACCCCCTCCGCTTCCGCATCAAGTCGCGAGAATTGCGGCTCGGAGAAGAATAATATCACGACCAAGAGGCGTGCTCAGAAGAAAAGCTCTCTTGATGTCCTCACCTCTCAGAACGCCTGGAGCCATACAGGCTAAGGAGACAAGCTCCGCGGTCCAAGGGCGTTATTCTTGATGGGTAATCCAATCATCCGTTGCTGTTGATGAGCAATTTCTCCGTGTCACCATCCCTGCTCGATCGATCCACATCGAGCCGAAATTATCAACACTGTTGACCACTCTCCGACCCCAATGATTGACGAAATCATAACTCAGCGACAGAGAAGAGAATATCTCATGGGAATCTATGTACATCATGACGCATCAAGTAAGTCATCATCTAACGCCTGATTCAGACTCATGATCGAATGCATGAGTCCTTTTGAAACCAAATTATGCACATCGGAAAAGGAGCCACAAAGAAAGTGGCCATGCCATGTTTGCGCTCATAACGTGGTGTCCATCGTATCATCCCCAGCATCAAGGGCATTCTGTCTCTCAGGGTCGGGGGCAATCACACCCCTTCCTCTGCCGGCCAACAACTCGCGCCTGACTTCAGGTCCAATATCTTTATGTCCACGTACCAAAAGCAAGTCTAGGAGAGCCTCGCGCTGGTCCTCGGTTATGTCATTCCGGTAACGTTGTGCGAAAACTAAAAGCGATTGATGCCACAGAACAGGGAGCTTATACATTTTTGAGGCGTCCCGAGACGGTCCATCGCTCATTGTATCTTCCGTAGGGTCGGCAGCGCGGAATCGCAGAAAATGGAAAACCAGAGCATCAATGACTTTGTACGGCAGGGCGTATTTCTTTTCTAGGAAGATTCGAATGAAGACATTCACAGCACCAGTGCTCTCGAGTGACCTACTTGACTGTTCGGCGGCAAGGTCACACATGCGAAGTAGTGCCGCAGCCGAATGCAAAACCGGAATGGAGACACGTGCGATAACAGAAGAAACGATGTGAGCTTCCCGCAGAGTGCAGGTCCCGCTCGAAACTAGAGGGAACAGCAGCCCTTTGAAGAAACAGGCCGGTTTATAGAGGGCCTTCTTCATCGCATTGTATGTGTGAACATTCAGTTTCTTCTTCTCATAGATTTCCTCCCGCACGCGCTCAAGCAATACAGTCGAGATATACTCCTGCGCAATGTTCGGCTTGTGTGAGATGAAAATCCGAGTCCCAGCGTAGATAGCGTTGGCGGTCCAGGACTCGGGCCGGGTAATTGAAAGTAGTGTTTGCCAGTTTGGAACGGCAGGGAGAATCTTAAATGGCTTTGGAAGTGGCCCAGATTTGTATCGAGAAAGGATCATACCCACCCTGGTCCTGGTTAGTATGCGCGAGCAACGGAGTTGAGAGGAGTTCAGGCAGCAACACTCACTTTTCATATACCTCTACAGCCTTTGCTGGTATCTGAATAGCGTCTTCGGGTAGACCTCCGCCTTGGATGATCGGTCCAGCCTTTCCTGCCTGCTTGGCTTCATGCTCGGCGATCTTTTCTAATATAAGGTCCGCAAGATTGGTGGTTTGGCCACTCGCCTCGGGTTCGCGAAGACCAAATATCGGATCTTCCTCGCCTCTAGGAACGAACTTGTGGAACATATCAAGGTCATTCGGATCAACCTCCTGGACAGTCTATTAGATATACACCGCTTTAATAGTCGTCCGGAGCTTTGAACACATACTGCTTCCACAACCTCCTCGTCGTCGTCCCACTGATCTTCATTGAATTTCCCCTCGTCGTCCGAATAGACTTCGTCTTCTTCAAATCGAGACCCATAATCAAATGCCGAATTGCCTTGCTCTGTAGTTACAGCGCGCGCGGCGCTCTGTTCGGCGTCTTCTTCATCAGCAAGCTCTTGCCCAATTTGCAAGATCTTGCGGGATGTCTTCGCATCCACAAAACGCTCTCCTTTCTCGCGATCCCCATCTGCCTTGTATTGGCGCTGATTCTTTTTGCTAGGATGCGTTCGTAGGTGACCCGTGCTCAGAATATCTTCGGCAAGAGGGTTATGTCGGCGGGCAGCAGCGGTGGTGCGAGACGGCGTCACCTTCGGCATGATGGGCCTTCGTTTGTCCGGACTTAGAGATATATTGTGCTCAATTCGGGTCGTCGCAGGACGAATACCTTCTGCCCGTCGGAGCGAACAGAAATCCTGCAAATAAATGAACGGCCGAGCAAACAAACCTTTTCTTCTTGGGAGCCGCCAATGTGTGTAAATTTCTGGATCATGTGATGAAGCTTGCTGGTGGGCTCTTTTTTTTCCGTGGGGTCTTATCGCACCCACCGCCTTTTCTTTCCCCTCCCGTCGCTGGTCGATACCAGCATGGCCTGATTTTCTGCCTGAACTATCCAACCAGTCCGCCCTGAAGTTGTGCCTTTTGGTGGCGAGGTTTCTCGAAGCAGCGTTCGCAATCAAAACAATCCTCGCGGTATGTTAGCCCCCTATCCCATTCGGCACCTCTTTACTTCTGTCCTCCTAACAAAATGGCAGCTGTATATTCAAAATTGAACCAGCTGTGCTAATTCAACGCCCGGTATAAATCCGCATATTTCCACGCCGTCCATCAGTGCCTCCCACTCGCGGCCCAGCACCACAACCGTCCCTGTCTCAGATCACCAAACAGTACTCCGTATCGCCAGAGTTGTCTACAAATTTCAAGAACTCGGATCTTCTTGTAAACAGGTCGGCGGGGCCCCAAATTGCCCAGCTGAAGGCATCCGCCTGAAGTTGCCTTGGTTCTGCAACCCGCTTGCATAATGGCGTCTAATCAAGCAGCCGGATCTCCCGCCCCATCCTCAAATATAAATTCCCCCACCTTGAATCCCGTAACTACTAGCCTTCCTAATGGGCCTCTCTTAGATGGGAATGCAAGGTCCTCGCCCGCACTGTCCACCACCGCATCGGTCCAAGCCGACGGGGCAAGGTCGAAGCGCAACAAACGCGACAGTCGAAAGAAGAGGGAAGCGAAAGGATTAGACCAAGAGAGCTTACCCCCTAAGAGGAAGGCCGTTGCCGTGCATAATACCGCGATTCCTAGCTCAGATCTCACCATACTGAGACCCATAGCGGTCGGGGAACCGAAGGCATCGGACCTCTTCCCCCCTCAAACTCGCCAATTGAATTTCGCAGTTCGAAAAATGTCAGGCGTTCTTGGACGAAGTTGGGATTTTTACGAGGTTGTTGACAAGCTCACAAATAAGAACGGTTTCCGCTACACCTACGCCATAGCTGATACAGAATTTTCGCATATCAAATACCGCCAGACGGACGTTCCGCCATATCATGCTCGATTTAGTTTTGAAGACTCGCCGGCTGCGATCCTATTTTCGAAGGATGCCCTTGCGGTCACAACCAACGATCCGTGGCACACGGCGCGCGCTAACGTATGCGCTCGCGACGGGACCTACTACTATGAAGCTCGGATTATAAGCGGCGTGATGAATGACTCGGGGGTGGCGTCTCCGAATGGGAACTCAAAATCCACTCCGCCATCGAGGGGTCATGTACGTCTTGGTTTTGCTCGAAGAGAGGCGGATCTCGATGTAAATGTGGGTGTCGACTGCTACGGCTACGGAATTCGGGATGTAAACGGCGAAGTTGTCAATCGCATGCGGTGCGAATATTTCTTTCCAAAAGGCGAATCAATCCGTGAGGGCGACGTTATTGGCATGCTAATCACTCTCCCACCACTCTCGCTTCACAGGAAGGTTGTGGAGGGAACATACGATCCAGGATCCGACGGCGAGAGTTCAACAACGAAGCCCGGGGCGCCTTCAGCAGCGAATCTCATCCGTGATCGTATTCCCTTCCATTACAAAAACGACTTCTGTTGGCAGCAATCCAACGTATTTCCTACCAAGCAACTACGCGACTATGCTTTCAATCTCAAAGAAACCCCAACATTCGGACCACCATCCCCGTTCAACGGAGAAGACGCATCCCTACGCACATTACCCGGTTCTAGTATTACAATATACAAAAACGGGGTCAAAATGGGCACTCCGTTCAAGGAATTATATGCCTTCCTACCACCGGCCAGCAGACTGGCAAATGGCACCAACAACCTCGGGCTCGGGGAACGCGAAAATGCCGACGACGGCATGATCGGGTATTATCCAGCCGTCAGCTGCTACGGCGGTGGCGCCGTTGAGTGCCGTTTCCAAGGGCCCTGGTGGTTTGGCCCTCCTTCGCATACCGAGAGCGGCGACATAGTACAGGGCATAGGCGAGCGTTTCAACGAGCAGATCGCTGAGGACGTTGTGGCAGATATTGTAGATGAGGTGGAAGCAATGCTTGTCTGGGGCGGCGTTGACGACGGCCAGGACGTGGTCAATAATGCTGAGATGGATGGCTCTGCTAGCGGTGCGGTAGGCGGTACTGATGTCTTAAAGAATGGCGTCGGCGCTGCTTACGACTCTGCTCTCGCTACCGCGCCTATAGAAGGTAGCGGGGCCGCCAGTATGAAGCTTGCGGACCAGGACACGGGACCTCCAGGCTTGGAGGATGCGGTGAGTGTAGGTGCTGCGAGTACGCCGAGTGCGGAGGCATCCGTAGTGCCGGTCATACCGGAGCCCGAGGATACTCCTATGAACGGTGTTTGAGACGAGTTATCTCCGGCCCTACTATCTTTCTCAATCCCGGTTGGTTCCATCGCTGCTTTATTTTCGCTTGGATCGGGCATCGCACACGGCAGGAGTTGGTTTCAGCTATCAAAGTGAATTGCGTTGATTGTACAACGGCAGGAACAATCTAAGACCATTTGATATCCCAGATTTAATACGGGCTTGGTCTAATCCCGAAAGCCCTTTGATTCTTTTGATCTATTGCAAGTGTCGTACTTTGAAATTTGGCTTCTCGCCATGCAACTCTAGCTCCTTATCATGTTTATCCATCCATCGCCAACTGATCTTGATTACACGTTAAATAGCACACCCCTCCAACAGCTCCCCCACATTGAGGACAAGGTCATCGTCACCATACTGGCCAACTACTTGAATTCCGGCCAGGTCATTGTCTGCATGATGTTCAACATTACCTTTCCCAGAGACAGGGACAGATATGGCCGGGAGACCGGCCAAGCTAGCAGGGACCGTGAACACGTCGCTAACGTAAGCATCCAAGGGCGATATCGCTGCGCTGGCATTCATAAGATCCGATATGCTCGGCGGTGGTGAAGGCGCAGTCGGACAGATAAGGACATCCACGCCGGCTTTGGTAGTCGACTCTTCAATTCTCGATGCGTTGGACGTCAACGGGTGCTCTGCTCTAAATACGGCGTCAAAGTCATGCCGAACGAGACGTCGGATGCGCTGGGCTTGAATGAAGTAGTTGTCGATAGCTTGAGCACTAAGACTGAATGCGCCAAGCATGATTCGTCTCTTGACCTCGGGGCCAAACCCTTCGCCTCGTGTCCTTGCATATAGGTAGCTTTCCGATTCATCCTCACTGTTGGGTCCTTCGGGATGAGTTCCGTATCTAACACCATCATACTTTGCCAGGTTGGAAGACGCTTCGGCGGGGGCAAGTACGTAGTATGCAGATAACGCAGATTTGGTCATTGGGAGCGAAACAGGATGGATGGTGTGTCCTTGCCGGCGCAGGTACTCTAGTGAACGATACCAAGCCCGGCGGACGGAAGGTGCAAGCTCAGAGACATTATATTCGAGGGGAATTCCAATTCTAAGGGGAGCGGATTCAAGGCGAGAGGAGAGTTGAGGGAGTTCTAACTTCGATGCGATTCGAGATCGTGACGGAGGAGAAAGGCTTGTCGGGTCGCGGGGGTCATGCTGGTTTAGAACGGCTTTCGAAGGGTGGTCAGTCTTCGCTGGCTGGGGAATGCACGGAAAAAAAAAAAGGCATACCGAAGGCATCTCTGACAGTTGAGGTTTCCTTTGCCAGAATCCCGACCGTATCTAGCGAGTTTGCATACGCGACAACTCCCCATCTCGACAAGCGTCCGTAGGAGGGTTTGAACCCAACTGTCCCCGTATATGCGGCAGGGAGTCGAACGGAACCACCAGTATCCGTTCCAATTGCTCTGGTTCCCACTCGTTAGGCATGTACCGCGCGCAATTACCCGAGAACAGCACATACAAATAGCATTGATCCGTGGCGACAGCAACAGCGCTTCCACCAGAGCTTCCTCCAGCTGACAGATGGGACAAATCATCGCTGCACCGCGCGTTCTTGACAGGTCCGAATCGCGAATGGACCGAATGGGAACCCATACCAAACTCATCAAGGTTGGTCTTTCCGGCAATGATGGCCCCAGCATCTTCCAGCTGCTGTACCACGGTCGCGTTGAAGGGGCTTCTGAACGCCTCAAGGCTTTTCGAAGCACATGTGGTGGGGAGGTCGCGGGTGCAGATGTTATCCTTGAAGGCGATTAATCGACCGTCTAATCGGGATTTCGTCTTCCCTGCGAAGGAAATAAGCATGTCAATTAACTCAAGCGACGACGACTTCATACCCTGTTTTCTGCGAAGGTCCGCATCTTTCGCCTGGCCCAGCCATCGACCCGAGTGGGTTATGAAGGCATTCAGGGCAAGGTGGGAGCTCTGGTTGGCGACATATCTCTCAGCTTCGAGCAGGAGGGACATTTAGGCCGCTAAAGCGTCTGTCACAGATAATGAAGAGTAAGTACCTTGCCGTTGCGGAAGAGCGATCCAGATGGCCCGACGGTGGCCCGTGCTTTGCCCTGTCAAGTCCTCTGATAATTCAGGGCAATGGACGAGGCAACCCTGGAATCGCATTTGAACATATGGTTATGATTATTACTCAGGGGCCAAAATCAACGCGTTCGAGTACATCTCTAAATAATTGCGCGGCTCCTCCTTGTGGCCTGGAAAGTGAGAGCACAGCAACAGCTAAGATATATATTCCGTGGCAGAGGCACTCAATTAGCCCAGTGCAACAGTTTTTTCCCGAAAGTAAGTCATGTAAAGCCTGCATGCAAGATACGGCACACAGCCTACCCAACCCACAAATGCCAATTCATGCCAATCCCTTTGCGGGCCTGGCGTATTACGCTGAGCGTGGATGGCGGGCGGGCAGCTGCCAGAAACCCCCGTCGGCCCGAGGACGAGAAAACGACGTCATCCGAACCATCTGCCCCAAAGCTCTCTCCAGAGCTTCTTCCGACGAGCCAGCCTCGATCCAGTGGCTGAATTCACCCACATTCAACCACCACCCAGTATGTTCTTCCGCTGCGTCGCTCAGCCTCCGTTGCGAACCCCGTTCCCAACATCGGCCTTGAAAGCCTCTGTCCCATCGTCTTTGCCCTTGTTCGCCGCACGCCAATGCCGGGGTGCCATTTCGAATAGATGCCTGGAGAGCCGGAGACATATTTCGGCATATGGCTATACGCAAGCTAAAGCGCTCGTCTATTCTCGCTACGGCGAGCCAAAAGATGTTCTACAGTAAGTGCCTAGATCAAAACAGGCTGTGAAATCGTAACGTATCCCCGCCTAGGCTTCACAAGCATTCAATCTCCGCTCCCAATGGGACGCAAGTCAACCTCCGTCTTCTCGCTGCGCCACTTAATCCTGCCGATGTGAACCAGATCCAGGGGGTGTACCCAAGCAAGCCCCTCTTCGAGACAACGCTCGGCACGCAAGAACCGTCCGCCATCGCCGGGAACGAAGGCGCGTTCGAGGTTATCGCAACTGGATCTAAAGTCAAAAATCTTACGAAGGGAGACTGGGTCATCATGAAGCGCACTGGACAAGGTACCTGGCGCACACATGCCCAGCTGGACGAATCGCAATTGATCAAAATCGAAAACCAAGAGGGACTGTCTCCGCTGCAGGTCAGCACCGTTAGCGTGAATCCCGTCACTGCGTATCGTATGATCAAGGATTTCTGTGATTGGGATTGGTTACGCTCTGGAGAGGAATGGGTGATTCAAAACGGTGCGAATAGTGGTGTGGGACGTGCTGCTATCCAGCTAGGAAAGGAGTGGGGTATTAAAACCCTTAATGTCGTCCGCGAGAGGAAGAGTCCGGAAGAGACTGATGTCCTGAAACAAGAGTTGAAGGACTTAGGAGCTACTGCGGTGGTCACAGATTCCGAATTACTTTCTGGCGAATTCAAAAACATTGTTAATGAACTCACTCGACAAGGGAGAGAGCCTATTCGGCTGGCTCTGAACTGCGTCGGTGGTAAAAATGCAACGGCACTGGCAAAGGTTTTGGCCCCAGGCTCGCATATGGTCACATACGGTGCTATGTCGAAGCAGCCTGTTGCTCTGCCGTCTGGACTCCTGATCTTTAAGGGCCTTGTATTTGACGGCTTCTGGGTAAGCAAGTGGGGCGACAAGAACCCGCAGCTCAAAGAGAACACGATCAAAGATGTCTTGCAGTTGACTCGAGCAGGTAAATTCAAGGATATTCCCGTGGAGGAAGCTAAGTGGAGTTGGGACACCGAGGGCTCTGAGCTTTCAACCGCTGTACAGGGGACTCTTGGTGGATATAGAAGTGGGAAGGGCTTGCTCAGGTTTGTAGGGGGTGATTGAAAGTTGATTGTATGATACGGATGTAAACGCAATTTCATAAAATCCCAAGTGCTGCACACGCTAATAAGATACGCCACATGTGATGCAGTTGGATTGCTGGTACCTATGGGGAATGCGGGTCGATGGATGCGAGAGACGTCAAAACAGATGTAATAATTGGAATAGGCTAGGGCTGCACCATACAGCTCCAGTTATCTTTAACCCACTGTACAATAAGGTCCGTTAGAGATGTAGACGGCATGTAAATGTCACTCTCCCGGGGGACGTCAACGCTGAGCCTGGCATATCTGGCCGCTAATGTTATATAAGGCTCTATGAAATCAACGTAGACAAGGTCTACTGTTTCCGGAGCAGCGGATTCATTTCCGAGAATCAGAGAGTCTATGCAATTCGGTACCTGGTAAAAGTCGACCGGCGAATGAAGTGTATCATCGCCATCTGCGCCCAAATCGTCTATTGTCGTGTATCCGGGTACAACTTCAAGCTGGGGATAAGCATTGCTGAACATTGGGTTTTGATTATTGGGCATATTGCGCGTTGGTCCACCACGGCGTGCATCGTCGCTGTTGCCAACACCGTGACGATACGCAGCCTGTTCGGGGGCAGCCAGACTCCATGGGGAGGGGGGAGCTCCGTCAAGGGAGGGCGCCAAAATCTTCGGCTGTTTGTTCAAGATCTCCAGGACCAAGGCCGCTTTGTCGTACGGAACATCCTTAAGATAGCGGAAGCCACTTGTGAATGGAGAAACAATATATGCCGAGTCCCGCGTAAATTCGCCTTTGAAAAGATCGAATCGAATGGCACCGGTGTTTACAATAGCAAGCGCCGGCTTTCCAGAACGTGATTTATCCTTTAGCACGTCGGGGAGCACCTTCTGATGTAACCAGGTGTAAATGCTGTCCTCGGAGCTATGGGGAACACGCGATACCCATAATGTTCGCGGAACACAGCCGTAGATTTCGTCTAGTTGAAGAGCGGTCCTGGATTCACGGATAAGGCGGGAAACGTTGCGACCGCGCTCAGTGGGAAATGTAGTCTCATTTAGGCCGGTGTGGTGATGGAAAGAGAAGAGGTTATTATCAATATATCTTCGGTTGAATACAAGACCTGCTGAACGGGACTTTCGATCGCCCAGGGAGAGACCATCAATTGACATGAATCCAATAGTTTCCATAAAACGACCACTGGCAAGACCATATGCGTTCGAATCGAATCGAGCGCAGTCACGGATATGGTAATGGCCACCGAAAAACTGGATGGGTGTCTCTGGATGGATAGCTCTAATGGCCTTGAAGATGGAGTCGTATTCTCGGGAATGAACAGGAACATGGCCAACGACCAAGAATAGATCCACATCCTTGTCAAGGACAACTTCTTGGAACCACCTCTCTTTGATAGTTTCCTCCACAGGTTGAACAACGGTATTGTTGCAGTTCATCGTGAAATCAAAAAGGAAGCCAAATGCGACAATGCGAGCGCCCTGGTTTTGAGTGATGAATTTCTTGAATCGTGCAGCCAACGGCACAAGTTCTCCCGTTGTGGGATGGAAGATGTCGATATTGGAAGCCAAGTAGTGGCCATGAAAGCTCGGTACGGTGCTCAGAAATTCAGCTTCAGAGGTGGTTTTCTTGTACAGTTCATGATTACCTGACGACATCACGTCGATATGCTGCTGTCGTAGGATCTGGGAAGTATAGGTGCCTTTTGGTTCCGACGAATCATAGAGGCCATTACCTTCGACTCTATCACCAGTGTCAATCACCAGGAGATCTCTTCCATGGGCTTCGGCTATTTCGCGCATTCTGGTCGCGAACGACACATAATCGCCCCAATCCGCTGAATATGATGGTCTACCACGCGCTTCGTTAGCGTGCGTCTAAGGGCATCAAAACGAAGGCGGGCACCCATACTCTTGGAGATGACCAGCGAGCCAGCCATGAGTATCTGTAGTATGAAGGAAGTTGAGTTGGCCCCATTTCAGATCGCGTAAAGGGGCTGGTATAGGATCTGGAGCTGAGGGCTGGGTAGCGAGGACAGCCGAGAAAGCTGAGAAAGCCGAGAGGGAAACAAGAGATTTTGGCACGGGAATCATCTTCGGCCAGGCTACAGAAGAAGATACGAAGGTGTAGGAAGAATCAGTAACATATACATAGGGGCAACACTGCGTTTGCGGAGTTGTTTACGAGCCGCGGGTACATCTGCAGATGACAAGCGATGGACCTCGAGCGACAACCACTTTTCCCCAATCCAATTAGGAAAGTAGATCGCACGTGGCCCATACGAGCTTCTGTGAAGCAACCTCTGGGAGCTGGGCGGACTCCGAGTGCTGTATATTGTGACGTAAATCAGAGAACACGCGGAAGGATTGACTTCGGGATTGCGCCCCGACCCTGAGCAAGCTTCGGAGGAGCAATTGTCCGTTATCAAAGAAATCATGAGTGGACACGGAACAAGGCGCCGGTGAGGCAAGTCTTAGTCAGCGTTACCCCCAACGCTCCGACAAAGAGCTCTCACCAAAAAAACATATCCCGCGCGAGTTTGGTCGCCTGGTTTTCTTTTTTTGGCTGTTCTTCCTTTCCCTTCGCCTTGTTCGGTGGTGGAGTCTCCATTTTGAATATCAATTCTCCGTGACCTTAATGCCCTTCAGCCCGGCCATGGCTTCTCCCCGACTCTTCCGACCGGCGGCTCGTCTGCTTTCTTCGCGCCTCTCTTCAGCGCCTTTCCGTCCTGTCGTTCAGACCGCTTGCACACCCTCAATTTTGCGCTCCCGGGGGTATGCCACGGAAAGCGGTCCTAAGGAGGTTACCGTACGAGATGCCCTGAATGAGGCTCTCACAGAGGAGCTGGAGAGCAACCAGAAGACGTTCATCCTGGGTGAGGAGGTTGCGCAATATAACGGAGCGTATGACTTCACTTTCCTAACAGCCGTCATCAATTGATTCTTAATAATCGAGCTCTAACCCTTCACTTCCAAACAGATACAAGGTCACTAGGGGGCTTCTGGATCGCTTCGGGCCAAAGCGGGTTATCGATACACCCATTACGGAAGCAGGCTTTTGCGGTCTAGCCGTCGGAGCTGCTCTGGCTGGACTACATCCTATCGTATGTCCTGATTCATTCCATAGGGGACCAAAGTGCAAATTAGAGTATTCATGCTAATTTTTGTTCCGTAAATAGTGTGAATTCATGACCTTCAACTTCGCAATGCAAGCTATCGATCAGATAATCAACTCTGCCGCCAAAACACACTACATGTCCGGTGGCATCCAGCCTTGCAACATCACTTTCCGTGGGCCGAACGGCTTTGCCGCCGGTGTCGCTGCGCAGCACTCACAGGATTACTCCGCCTGGTACGGTAGTATTCCTGGTTTGAAGGTTGTCGCGCCCTGGAGCGCTGAGGACGCCAAAGGTCTGTTGAAGGCCGCTATTCGTGATCCCAACCCCGTCGTCGTTCTGGAAAATGAGTACGCATAAGTTTACATGTTCTTATAATACCTTGGACCGTTCGTGACTAATCCCGGATAGACTGCTGTACGGCCAGGCCTTTGCTATGAGCGAGGCTGCTCAGAAGGACGATTTCGTCCTGCCCATTGGCAAGGCTAAAATTGAGCGTCCCGGCAAGGATCTTACTATTGTTACCCTCTCCCGTTGCGTCGGACAATCTCTCAATGCTGCCGCTGAGTTGAAGCAGAAATATGGCGTTGAGGCTGAAGTGATCAACCTTCGGTCCGTTAAGCCTCTCGACGTTGAGACCGTCATCCAGTCTCTCAAGAAGACTGGCCGTCTGATGTGTGTCGAATCTGGCTTCCCCATGTTCGGCGTTAGCTCTGAGATCCTAGCCCTTTCGATGGAGTACGGTTTCGACTACCTGACAGCACCTGCTGTCCGTGTCACTGGTGCTGAGGTGCCTACTCCGTACGCTGCCGGACTGGAGGCACTGAGCTTCCCCCAAGAAGACACCATCGTTGGACAAGCTGCCAAGCTCCTCAGGTTGTAATTCTACCTTTTGCTAGTGGTTAATTGGGGTGAGGCTGAATTTCACCGTGTGTCCGACCTAATCACGCAGGTCCTCGTTTCTCGCTCATACGGTGTTCTTTCCCGGCTTGAACAGGTTTTATGATTTCTGTACTATTATCTTCAAGCATCATTTAGACCAAAATTCAAAGCATCTCACTAGGAAAAGGGGCGTGAATGAATTCCCTCTCGACAACACCGAGGTGTGCATTGGGAGAAACCCTCGGGTCTACATGTTTTCGCAGAAGACTACTCTGAAATCAGAAAAAGTTGGGAAAAAAGTAACCGGGCAATGCTCGATATCCCACTTGCATAGCGCCGACTGTGAATGCGCTAGTACACTTTCAGCCCGAATTGTATCGAGTTACATCACGTTCCAGCAGCCTGGACACTGGCAGGGTCACTCCCAATACAGCCAGGGAAGCAACCCGTTGGTCTTCGGGGGTCATAGTATCCTTCACCTGGGTTATCAACCGCATATTCTTCATCCGTGTCACTCTCCCCTCCATCCTGTGGGACACTAGGGGACTTTCCAGATTTGAGAGGACCTGAATCACTCACGCCCTCAGTAAGGGGTATATCATCTCCATCCTCGTCATCGTCTCCAAGAACATTTTTCTTCGTCGGCGCTACGGGAGCAGCCGGACCTTTCACAGTCGTAAACGAACTCTTGAATCCTCCCCTCTTGAATCGCCCGCCCCCACCACTGCTTGCTGTGCTTGGGACGCCCCCTGTTTTCCCGGAATCAAGAACTCTGAGTCCTGCCTCCGCGTCGGCTTTCTTCTCGGCCCGTCTGGCTTTCTCGGCTGCATTTGGATCCCGAGAGAGCTGCTTGAGGTCTTGAAGGCGCTTGCGATGTTGGTGGTCGTAAGAAGAGATGTGAGCCTCGTATTCGGGGTGCCGGGAGTAGGATTTATTGCAGAGTGTACAGGTGAATGAACTCAGAGCGGAGCGCGCCGAATCGGTCTAGGAGGCGATTGCGGATTAGTTGCTGCCGGTTTTCGGCGATGGTGTGGGTTGGCTAAGCCGTACCTTAGGAGCTGGGTTTGTAAAGCCTCGCTGTGCAGTTAAGACGTCAGAAGAAAGCTCAGCGCCATGTTTTTTGTTGAGGCCGATCGAAGCACGAAGCACTTACCGGTGGCATCTCTTCCCGCCGGGATGCAATTCAAGTTATGGGCAGGTCGAAGATGGTATGATGTGCGCAGAACTATGATAATGATGGGTTCTGCATCTGTACCATTCGTTCGCTACGGTACTTTGTTATTGGCGATTCACAATTCGCATAGTCTGCCCGGACTGTGGAAGCTGATTCTGCCAGCGTGACGACACCACCGCCTGCAATTGTTTGCCAACGCCGCCAAGGTTATCTCGACATATATCGGCTACAGCTCGGAAGATCGGAATAGCGACAACAGGTTGCGTGCGAGGCGACTTTGTCAGGAGGACTATATCTCGACTGTTGGATGAAGTTGTCTGTGGTTGAGCCTCAAGAAGCCAATGAACTTGCGGGGAAAATAATGATCGGCCTGCGGCCTCTGATGGTTGGGCTTCTTTTCAGCAGAACGTCAGGATCGGCCAGAAATCCATTGGGTATGAGCTGCAAATCCTTGAAAAAAACACTATCCCAAAGAAGAGAGTGTTCCTCGATTCGCCTGGGGGAAAGACCTCCTGAGTTTCCTGCAGCTAGTCAATGAGAATTGCTTTGTTTCTTCCGAACATAACTTCCCAAGCATCCTCCCAACCCGGCCGAGCCAACACCTTACCAACACAATGGTTTCATCTACGGGGTCGAACGTGCCTACACGAGATGATATCGAGACGAAATCTATAAGCTCTATGCAGGAACTGGACCCTTCTCCGGTTGATGAAAGTTTTCCCGAAGTCAACTTGGAAGATCATGGCCCGAAGTATCAACCTCCGTCAAGTCCACGAAATCTCGGATTACCCTTCCTAGGCCTCCACAGGGGTAATTGGGATTATTGGTGTGAGTCTATGAGTGTGCGCTCGTAGTAATGCCGCTGAACTAATCGAATAACGACTGCAGTATCCGCTGTCCAGAAATACTCGACATACCCCCCGGCGTTGTTCGCGGCGCTACACTTTGCCAACACCTCGCTCATACCTCTTGCGACACGGTCCGTTGCCGAGAGCGATAATTACCTCCTTCTTACAAGGCCTATCTACCAAGCGCCCGTGCTCGAACATGTAGTCCTGACCGTCCCTATTCTTACACATATTGCTTCCGGCATTGCTCTCCGCAACATTCGCGCTTCGCGTCGCGCGCGACTCTATGGTGCTGAGACAAGAGATCAAAGATATGCGCTCTCCTTCTGGCCCCGGATGAGCCTGCAGGCACGCCTGGGTTACGCATTTGCCCCATTACTCGCTACACACGTCTTGGTCAATCGCATGGTACCGATCATGGTCGAGGGGGGAAGCTCAGGAGTTGGCCTGCGTTTCGTTGCTCATGGCATCGCACGAAACCGTGTTTTCTGGATCACATACTATCACCTTTTTGTCTTCGTCGGAGTGTACCACATCATCGGGGGATTGGCTGCCTGGATGGGGTGGAGAATAACCACTGTTCGGAAGACCCGTGGTGGTAAAGAAGGCTCACTCAAAGACTACTTGGGCCCAGTGGAGAGCGAACAGCACATCAAAAGGCGGAGAAAGATGTGGTGGAACTTCAACAAGCTTGCTACACTGGGGGCATGTGTGTGGCTTGCTGGGGCGCTGTGGATTGTTGGGAATGGTGGAGAGGGTTCGGGCTGGGAGGCTAAGGGCTGGAACGAGATGTATAGCCAAGTTCCTGTCATTGGGAGCTGGTTATAAGGGGCTAGTAAATAATGTACGCGGAGCAAAGAAGCTGTAGAATAGCGATAAATACGTAATTGATAATTATGCTACTAATGACAAGATGCGCGGAAAGGAGATTTTCAGGTGTTGTCGTCGCTTTACCTGGCCCGTGCGCAGATTTTTTTCTGAGCTTCTTTCTCCGCTCGTCCAGAAATCTCGGGTTGACATCGAATATTCTGTAGCGGTCTGCTCTCTGTCTCAGCTTGCAGCGCCGCTCTGCACCTTTTAAACACATGAAGTCAATTTGGTACATCCCCCGAACCTTGACCACCCGATCTCCGATAATCCGCTTCTGGGCCTCCGCATCCAAAGATCTCAATTCTGCGCGCCGCCGTCCACGCATTGATCAATCAGTTTTACGACATTCCCGTTCATTTGTCTCGAGCATGGCCGCTACTCCGGGCCCCGACGCCGCCGACCATTTAGTACAGCATGACGGCAAAGAGTACCAGGTCATCAGGGAAGGACGAGCGTACATCTTAAAGCCGCCTGCGGAGACCGCAGCTACACAAGGAAACAAGCGGGACTTGAAGTCAAACGATGGATCTCAAACTGTTTTTTACAATCCCATTCAGCAGTTCAACCGGGATTTGACCGTCCTCGCGATTCGCGTTTATGGGGAGCATGTTATGGCGGTAAACGCAGAGAAGAGTGTACGGCGGAAGCGGAAGGCATCAGGAGGCGCTGGCGGGAGGAATAACAAGAGGAAGCGGGGGGATGACAATGGAAAAGGTGGAGAGAAAGCTGGCAGATTGGAGAGCGAGACCAAGGCTGCAGAGGTGGAGGACGAAGAAGCGCCAGAATCCCATCCCCCAGGGAATCCCTCTCCAACATTATTTCCTCCCGAGTTCACAATTTTAGATGCTTTGTCCGCATCTGGCCTACGTGCTTTACGATATGCCTCTGAAATACCATTTGTCACCCGCGTCGTTGCCAATGACCTGTCGACCTCTGCCATCCAATGGATGGAACGAAACATTAAGTACAACGGTCTTGAGAAGCTCATTCAAACGAACAATGATGACGCCCGCCTATATATGTACAGTCGTCTGAAACCGGTCAAGCCCTATAAAAAAGACGAAACTGGCAAGTTCGATGTCATAGATTTAGATCCCTACGGTACCGCAGCGCCCTTCCTAGATGCAGCTGTGCAAGGGATAAAAGACGAGGGCCTTCTTTGCATTACTTGCACCGATGCCGGCGTTTGGGCATCCAACGGGTATCCCGAGAAATCTTTTTCATTATATGGTGGTGTGCCGATCAAAGGTACTCATTCTCATGAGGGTGGGCTGCGCCTTATTCTGAATGGCCTTGCAACGTCGGCTACCAAATACGGTCTTGCGATCGAGCCTTTATTATCTCTCTCAATTGACTATTATGCTCGGCTGTTCGTCCGTATCCATCGATCTCCCGCCGCGGCCAAGTTCACATCAGGCAACACGATGCTTGTCTATAACTGTGACTCTGGCTGTGGAGCGTGGGCAACTCAGCCTTTAACCCAAACCAAGCAGAAGCTTGATAAGAAGGGGAACCCTTTTTATCATTTTGGGTTTGCCCAAGCACCATCTGCTAATGTGAAATGTGAGCATTGCAACATGAAGACCCATCTCTCTGGTCCCATGTGGGCCGGCCCACTGCACCACCCTCACTTTGTTCAGAAAATCCTTGATCTCATCCCTCAAGTTGATAAAGAGGTATATCAGACTAAGGACAGGATTGAAGGCATGTTGACGACGGCCCTCGAAGAGGACCTAAGTCTAGAACTATCCCCTGAAGAGAGCAAAAATCAATCACCAACCTCTCGCCCTGGTGTTGAAGATATTCCCGGCCAGTCCGAAGAACTTTCACCCATTATCCCCCGAGCAGATCCCGCCATCCGTGAACCCCATCCCTTCTACTTCACCCTTTCTAGTATTTCAAAGGTCCTCCATACAACGACCGTTCCCTACGAAGCATTTCGTGGAGCTCTCCGCGGCTTAGGGTACAAGTGCACACGCAGCCACACAAAACCAAACACCGTCCGCACAGACGCCCCATGGGCCGTGACTTGGGAGATCATGCGGGAATGGGTAAGGCAGAAGGCACCGCCCCTCAGAGCCGGTTCCCTTAATCCTGGGGCTGCCGGCGCCGCAATAATGGCGAAATCCCGAGATAGAAAGACGGACGACTCCAAATTATCGCTCCTGAGAAAGGAACTCATCTCGGCAGCTGAAGCCAGCAAGGACCTGCCAGATCTCGTCACCAGAGCCGAAGCTGCTCTGTACCGCTCAGGGTTTCAGCATACCTTATCCTTATTGAACAAAGATGCATCAGAGCCAGAGCGCAACGGCAAGTCTGAGGCTCAACCCCAAATCAAAGCATGGGGTAGCCCTCCTCTTCACCGGAACGCCACCCCATATTCCGAGCTCGAGGTGGTTTTTGATGAATTACTGGGACGGGAATCGCGGCCTCGGAAGCGGCTTGTTAGATACCAGGTGAATCCCAGAGCAAACTGGGGTCCTTTGAGTCGAGCATCTGGGCGTACATAGACTGCTCCAGTTAGTTTTGCAGATAAAATGCTGTTAGCCCTTCACCTGTACGCATGTTCTCTACTCAACAACTCCGGAGGGCTCTGTGTCATTAGAGCTTACTGAATTCCGATCTTCATTCACATTCGTGATACGCGAGCATTGCCAGATCGATTCCACCCCTTTACGTCCCGTAACCAGTTGATCGTTGCATCAAGGTTTGGTGTCGCTGTAATCCCAAAGCTCGCGCGGGACAAATGGAGCCTATACTCATCTAAGTTATGGGGTTCAGATTTTGTTAGCAGGACTTTGGGGCTGCGTTGAAGTAGTAAGAGAGTGCGAGAATTGGACTGGGAATCAAGACGTATATTAATTTGTAAAAATAGAAATAATAATCTATATGTTGCAGGAAAAAAATCTTGGCCGTACTGATCGTGAACATTGAAATCAAACATCAGAACTTCGAAATCGCAACTGCAACCGCCTGTGAATCGGTATGACTAATGCTAACGTCAGTTTGCTTGACACCGGCTTGTTTGGCAGCCTCAGCCGCAGCACCATGAAGCTATTCGGAAGTTAGCTGAAAGAACTTGGAGAAGGAAAAGTGTTGCCAGTGTTACCTTCACAGTGGGCGCCCCATTAGAATCACTCTCAATCTCAATATCTTTCAGCGGAGCGCCACCACCTTTACTACAGACGCGTAAAGACTTGAAGACAGCCTCCTTCGCGCTCCATCTTCCGGCGAATGACGCTTGAGGAGATGGGGCACTGCGGCAATACTGTTGCTCGCCAGCAGTAAAGTTCCGCTCAATGAAAGTTTCGTTTGCAATATTGATGCTTTCAATGCTTTCAATGTCGACGCCGACTTTGGAGTTTTCGGTGGTGTGACCTTTAGCTAAAGACTCTATCACGGCCCTGGTGCTTTCGGCTTCTCTGTCAGCAGGGCGTGAGGGCTTCGCGGGGTACTTCAGCTCGGAAGTCTTCTTGTCCATAGTCACACGATAGTCGGGGTTGAGGAACACCTGGCTCTGAAGTTCATCTTCATAAGGAGCCTTGTTCTTAGCAACGAAGATGCTATTGTTGACCAAGCCATTGTGGAAGAATCTATATGCTTTCTTTTGTCTTGTCTCAACCTTGGACTTGTAGGCTTCGAACTGGGCGTGGTCGAGTGTGGCGTAGAGGTACTTCGGATGAATACCAATGACCTGAGCACCTTTCTGTCCGAAGCCGAACGAGGTGACTGAGAAAGCATTGATTCCGTCCGTTTGGATACTGCGGCTGGGATAGACAATGTAGTCGAACTTCTCCATCACCTTGTCGACATTGTCGGCATTGCGGTTGCCCGGGACCAACCCGCTATCTAAGACCTGCAGGCATCCGTTGAACATCCATGCACCTGCAGCACCCTTTGGATGCCCAGTGAGATACTTCTGGAAAATACCAAGAAGAGCATTACCCTTCTTCCGGCCCAGATGCTTCATTTGCTGACAGATGACATCCGATTCGTTCTTGTCGTTCGCAACGGTAGATGTTCCGTGGAAAGAGGCAACGCCGATATCATCCACAGTTAGGCCCCAGGTGGCGAGGGCACCGCGCAAAGGCGCAATGCGGGGGTCTTGCTTCCAGAAGTTGTTTCCAAGGCTGTATTGCGCATCCTTCTCCTGTCGGATTGCCTCGCGATTGATATGCTGCGCTCGCTCTTGCATATATTCGGCCAGATCAAATGATTCAGAACCCTGAGCCTTCATAGCCTCGGCTTCCTCTTGAAGGTAAAGGAATTCAGACTCTTGCCATTCCCTAATCTGTGTTTTCCGCAGTTCGAGTTGTCTCCGACGGTATTTGATGTCTAATAGGGGCGAGGGAAACTTTCCAGGATTCTCGCGCGCAGTTGTTAAGACACCCTGGCCAGGGGCGGGGACAGAACGGCCAATCTTGTCAGTCGCCGTCGTGCTGAGGGCGATAATTCCGTAAATCGGTACACCCATATCGAGAGCGAGCTGAGCGCTCATAATTAGTTGCATGCCACAACCCTGAGACTCCATGAAACCTGCACGAGTTGTGGTTGTCGGCCTTGACATCTCTTGGGGTGTGCGTCCATGGGCAAATTCATCTTCGGCATTGCTAGTGGCTTTCATGTTGGCAAATTCGTAGGAGCCTTCCTCCTGGAAATCATCGAAACCACCAACGAAACAAACTCGTGCTTTACCTTCCACAATCGTTTCATACCCTATGTCGACGGACTCAACAGCGGTAGCACAAGCACCAACCGGAGTCTTTATAGGGCCAGTGGAGGATAATAACAGCATGTTGACCCAAGCACTCATTGTGTTGATGAAGGATTCTTGGAGGATATCCTTCTGCAGGGGCTTATCTAGGTAGCGATCCTTGTACATGCCTCGCAGAGCATGCGTACCTCCAATGCCAGATCCAATGCAGTTACCAACCTCAGACAAGTGAACGTACTTGTAAAATTCATAAGGGTCTGTAACACCAGCAGATAGCATTGTTTCAGCAGTGCACACAAGAACAAAGAGGGTTACCGGGTCGACTTGCTCAATGATGTCGTCCGGTATTCCGTATCTCTTTGCATCCCAACCAGTCGGGACCTGACCAGCAACCAGGCGATCAAATTGAAGGGCTTTGGGAATAAGAAGAGTAGCACCCTTCTTGACACGGACGGTGAATTCTCCAGATTCGGGGACCTCAAAAATCTCCACTCTGTGGCCATGCTCTCTCTTGAACTCTTCAGCTGTCTCCTTGGAGGCCTCAAAAGGTTCCAAATCTTCATCAATAACAATCTCCTGGAGCAACTGTTTCCTTTTTGGGTCATATCCCTTGAACAATTCTGGCTCAATCAGTCGGATACCTGAATGCTCCAGAATGTATTTCTCGTATTTGGCTTTCACATCTTTGTCATCCACCGGTTCACCGGACTTCGCGTCAACCCAACCCGAGTACGTTTTCCCCTTGATGGGGCCATTATGGTGTTTGATGAGACCCATAATCCACGCCATTTCTACGCAACCTTCAAGGGAAAATTTGCCGTAAGCCTCCATTTCCCAACGAGTTCGAGTATTGCCCCAGGGCCCAACTTCGGAGAAGCCTGTGACAACAACAACCTTGTCCAAATTGACCATGCCCTTCAGTGACTCCTGGAGAGGTTGAACATCCGCCTCCCAGTTCGGTAGGTTAGGGAATTGGAATTTGATATTCGCCCGGGGTTCTGCGATGACTTTTTTGTAGAGAGCCTCGCTGTCCTCTCCGTTGACCACCTTGTTCTCGATGGCAGTCTCCTTAATAACGGCCCTACGGACATCACTCGTTTCCATGATCTCTCTGCGAAGCCTCGTCATGAGATCTTTCAAATCAGGAATAAACTGAAGGCCCCCGTTGAGATCAGCCCAGACGGGATCAAGTTGGCAAAGATTCACAATTGCAGGTGCCATGAGCCCGAGCAGGTTGAAAGCCATCTCTTGCTGCGAAAAGGTACGAACACCAAGCTTTTCAACGCCCTCAGCGACCATGTTATTACCGCTCATTAAGCCTGTACCACGTGTCCATCCAATGACAGCACCGCAGATGGTCAGGTAGTTACTCCAGTTTTCGGAGTACCAGCGGTTGAAAAGAGTTTCTAGGGCAAGTTTTGATTCGGAATACAGGCCGTCATTTCCGAAAGTACCGTGGTTTGGAGACAGCGGAAGGATAACCTGTGCTGGCCGAGTTTCGAAGCCATTGGTCTGTTTCTGGACCTTGATGCAACCCAAAAGACGGAGGAGGTTCGTCAGCATAATGCGATGGGCGAGTTCCGATTTCGAATCAATAGAATCAATCTCGCGACCATTTTCTGGAATCGCAGCGAACGGAACGATGAAATCCAAGTCCCAACCCAAGCCCTTCTTCGGATCGTATATGTAATCAACGAGGGCTTCCACGTCTTGCTTGCTCCCTTGATTGAAAGGGACCACCACGAGCTGTGAGCCACGCGCACCGTACCGTGCGTACATCGCCTGGTAGTACTCCGTCACTTCGCGGGAGTATCGACTTGTCGTAACAACAACTTTCGCGCCACCACTAATCAAGCCCTGAAGAACCTCGGCTCCAATGGACCCAGCACCAGCACCAGTCATTAGGACATTCTTTCCGTGGAATGTCAGACCAGACCGTGCAGCGGATTCTAGCACGTCAAGATAAACACCGGTAAGTTTCTTGCTATAATCCCAACCATGCTCGTTCTTCTTCTTGAGATGCAAGAACGGTATTGTTTCAACTTTCCCAGAACGAGGACTTCCGCTGCGTGTAACTCCATTCCGCCCGGTCTTCTTGGCATTCCCGTTTTCCTGTGGCATGATTTGGTTTTCGTTCATGCTAAGAGCCCGAACAACTTCTTTGTAAAGCGCATTGAACTGTAACTGTGAGGACTTAGACAACCGATGCTGTCTTCGAATCAGCTTGTAGACGCTCCTCAAATCGTTTTGCACCTTGGCCCGATTGCTGTATTCTGAAATGGGGCCACCCTCCGCCATTTGTCTCACATAATGCTCCAGCTTCCGAGCGCTCGCGCGTGGGACCTCCTTGTAGTCGATGTTTCCACGCGCATCAATAGTCGTCTGAGGTCCAGTCGGGATAGCAACATCCTTATAGACGGGAGAGACGTTCAAGACTTCTTTACAATTCTCAATGAGCTGCTCACCAAGCTCCTTGGCGAGTTGGTAAGTTTCCCCCCGTTCGGTCGGGCAGTTGTCAATGTGGTACTGCATAAATTCAAGAAGAAGAGGGTTCGACCGGTTCATGATGCGGATACACTGGCTCACTATCTCGCGGTCGACGACCTTGAGTCTCCCGAAAATAATGTCGTAGTACATGCTTAAGGCATCTTGGCGGGCCCAATTCCAGGATGAGTCGTAAACACGGGCTTTTAGCGAATCAAACGATGGTTCGATACCAGACGCATAGATGTCACCGTGCTCTGCCTGCCATAAATCGAGTTGAGCCTGAAGAGCTTTCTGGCTTTCCTGTGAGCTAACAAACGCTTTTTGACCTGCCCGCAGGTCCATCTTCAGATACCGGGCGATAATCTCGAGTTGCTGTTTGAATAGAGCACGTTGGTCTTTTGTCAAGGCATCAATGGCGGCGGGGTCCATCAGCATTCCCCCAGAGCCCGCCCCACCATCCCCGGTAGGAGTCGGAGCAGAAAGGTTAATGCCTGCACTCGTAGCGTATTTATTCGCGACATCGTCAAGATACGCCTTAGCATCCGGCTCCGATCCAATACGAGAAGCAGGCTCCACAGTAAGGGCGAAGAGAAGAACGCCGTCCTGTCGACCAGGCCCCAGGCCCCATCTTGTCTCCAAATATTTGCGGACGGCTGTAATGTTAAACCCTCCAGGCATCTTCGATGACACTAACCGGGCAATCAGCGAGGAAGATTGTTTCCCCAGTTGTCCGTTGAACGTGGCTTGCATAGAAGAACCTAACTCATTGAGAGGAGTATCTTCAGGCTTTTCTGGCGTGGAACCAAATTCTTTGCCCAAATCTCCCAAAATTTCGTTCTGCAACGTGGACTTGCCTGTTGAATACCGTTGATCAGCGGAAAAGTTACAAACACTCCCGGTCCGATGCCCAAACACGTACCTCCAACTAGGTCTTTGATAGCTTTATTCAGTGGTACATCTAATAGTGGCTTCTTCAACTTCTGGGCCACAAGCGTCCTCAGCACGTCCAAAGCGCTCACGGGTGCATCCTCAACAGGCGCAGCCGGGCCAGCGCTGGAGGATGCTGGAGGAGCAGGTGCAGGAGTCGCCGCGGCGGTGGCCAGGGCAGCAGGTGGCGCGATGGTGGCAGCAGCTTCTGCTGTAGCCTCAGGCTCTTCTTCCACCGGTTCCACGTCATAATATATCTCCTTCGCGTCCTTGTTGTAGCAAAGTATTTGACGTTGCACAGATGTGGCAGCGTCATACGCTTCGTATTTAGATGCCAACGTCCTTCTCGCCATCCCACCCAGGGTGTCTGCCGGTCCAATTTCCACAATACGTTCCGTTCGCTTCTCCGCGAGGACGACATCTTGTGTTTCGATCCACCTTACTGGAGACGCAAATTGGTAAGCCAGGAGCTCGACCAGCAAAGTGTGAGCTAGCTCTTGTTCAATCTCGGGACGCATTTTCCAACAAATGGGGGTGTAACTGCAGAAACGGGATCAGAAGTCTAATCCAGAGTAATCGGTCCCTCTATCATGAGAAGTCAACCTCTGCTTGAGGAGTACAGTCAGAATTTGCGTTCAATTGGGTTTGGCGGTCTTGAAAAACTGGAGGGCTAGAAAACTGACCAGCACTTGTGGAGATTGGATACTCACAACATATGAGCAATTGTGAGAGGAAGTTTCAGACACAGATCGGGGAACAGTATTATCCAAGAAGAGTGATGAATTATTAGATGAAGCAGCTTATGGACTGGAGAAATAGAATTGGGCGAGGAAGGGGAGAGGGTGGAAGAGGATTTGACACACGAAGAAACTGAACAAGAAAGGAGAGTTTCAAAAGATGGAGACTGCGACCTCTTGGAACGCAATCCTCGCTGGCAATGTCTTGATAACTGTTGGGGCGAGGGTGTCTGATTATTATTATTTCCGCTCTGCCAAAGAAGGGAAGTCCGAAGAATTCATGGGCTCGAATGGATGGTTGAGTTTGTGATCTTCGTAATTTTCGTCCGCTTTCTGCCCAGCTGTTCTCCCGATCGGGGTTAGGCCGGTAACCTTGAATACATCAGAAATTGACCTTGAGCTGTTGTCTCTTTCGACCACGACCGCACAGAAAGTCTTCAGGCGTTGGCGCAAGTCAATTGACCAAATCCAACGAATCTTATCTCATCATTCAGTCAGCTCTGTAACCCGGAGAATGTTCCGCGGAGACAGAAATTCTGGATCCCCAAAGGCGGTTGAAGCTTGTTAGTCCTCCTTACAACATGGGGACTATCCAGCAAAGTTTCCGCGTCGCTGCTTCGAAGGTTAGCATTGAATCAGGCTACCCAGTCCTGGTAGTAATCCTCGGTTCCCTCCTTCTCTGAATGCCCATGCCACCTTGGAATTCAACAACCCTGTGATCCTTCGTCCCCTCACTCAACATGACCCTGAATCAGGCGGAAGCGAACTGGACTGTTTTGTTACAGGATTACCACTGGCAACCACTGCAGCGGTCCAGCCCAACCGTTTTCGACCTTTGGGGCAGATCCATCGTCCACCATACCCAATTAAGAGAATTTGTATTCAACCAGTCCAAGCCCATGGAATTTCTTCTCCGCCTCACTGGTTCAACATTCCAAAACTCTATATGGACCGTTGCCGCCAGGCACTCGCAGCTGCTCGGCACTTGTTTGGTCGACCGAGATTTTTCTCTTGCTGCAAAAAGATTCAATCCAGGACAAGATCCAGCGACCTGGGTCTTCCTCCACCCCTCCCTTTCTGTGTCCATGACTTTTTCTTCTCTCTCGACCTTCTTTTCTTGACAGTAATTTCGCCCAATCTCTTCCGACTCTTTGACTGTGGTGGAGAATTTCGAGTTGGTTCGAGGATATTTACTTTATTAATAACAGGTGCGGACTTCACTCCCCTCCCGGAATTCTCTCCCACCATTCACTGTCTGATTCACGGCCTGAATTGACCGTAATTGCAGATTCTTCTAGCCTCGCAGTTCGGCTACTGGATTGCTACGACGAAATACATTCCCATCGACACGAAACTACGAAAAGATGTACGGAACATCAACAGGCCCACAGACGGGCATTAATACTCCTCGCTCTTCCCAGTCATTGAGATCCCTCATCTTATCCCATGGGTCGCTTGAATTCTCCTTCCTTGTGCCGACCCATTCCCATTTCCACGCCTCGCAGCTGAAAGACACCTTCACTGCCTCGCTACCACAGCCGACAGATGAACTTGCTCAGGACGACGAGCCCTCGTCAGTAGAAGAGCTTGTGGCTCGTTACATCGGCCACGTTGCTCGTGAAGTCGAAGAGGACGAGGATGGTGCACATCAGACAAATCTAGACGTTCTCAAATTGATTCTGAACGAGTTTGAACGTGCCTTCATGCGGGGAAATGATGTCCACACGGTTGCCGCAACCCTTCCCGGAATCACAGCCAAGAAAGCCTTGGTTGTTGAAGCTTACTATGCCGGCCGAGCTGCTGCTGGGAGGCCAATCAAGCCTTACGAGTCTGCGCTCTTTAGAGCGGCTTCCGATGAGAAAGCGAGCATCTACTCTGTCTTTGGAGGCCAAGGGAACATTGAAGAGTACTTTGATGAGCTGAGAGAAGTCTACAATACGTATACACCCTTCGTGGATGACCTCATCTCCTCATCCGCCACACTCTTGCAATCTCTTTCCCGCGAGCCAGACGCCAGCAAACTCTATCCCAAAGGTCTAAATGTGATGCAATGGCTTCAAGAACCCGACACGCAGCCGGATGTCGATTACCTCGTCTCCGCTCCTGTAAGTCTACCTTTAATTGGCTTAGTCCAGTTAGCGCACTTCGCAGTCGCCTGCAAGGTGCTTGGGAAGGAGCCGGGCGACATACTGGAGCGTCTCAGTGGATCTACAGGCCATTCCCAGGGTATCGTTACGGCTGCCGCTATCGCTTCAGCCACGACCTGGGAAAGCTTCCAAAAAGCTGCGGGCAATGCGTTGAAGATGCTCTTCTGGATTGGTCTGCGTAGCCAACAAGCGTATCCGCGGACGTCCATTGCCCCATCTGTGTTACAGGATTCGATCGAAAATGGCGAAGGCACGCCGACTCCCATGTTATCCATACGTGACCTCCCGAAAGCCGCCGTTCAGGAGCACATTGACACGACCAACCAGCACCTCCCGGAGGATCGCCACATCTCGATATCTTTGATTAACAGCGCCCGTAACTTCGTCGTTACCGGTCCACCTCTGTCTCTTTATGGCCTCAATCTCCGCCTACGCAAGGTTAAGGCTCCCACCGGCTTGGACCAAAATCGTGTGCCATTTACACAGCGTAAAGTGCGATTCGTCAATCGGTTCCTTCCAATTACGGCTCCTTTCCATAGCCAGTACCTATACTCAGCGTTCGACCACATCATAGAGGATCTGGCAGATGTAAATATTCCGCCCACATCCCTTCTCCTCCCTGTTTTCGGAACTAAAACTGGCGAAGACCTCAGAAACACCAGTGATACGAATATTGTTCCTGCGCTGGTTCGCATGATCACTCATGATCCCGTAAACTGGGAACAGACAACGGTTTTCTCAGGCGCTACCCACATTATTGATTTTGGCCCGGGAGGCATCTCAGGGCTTGGAGTGCTCACCAATCGCAATAAAGATGGCACAGGTGTCCGTGTAATACTCGCAGGTGCTATGGACGGGACAAACGCTGAAGTCGGGTACAAACCGGAGTTGTTCGACCGTGATGAGCACTCAGTCAAGTACGCCATTGACTGGGTGAAGGAATATGGACCACGCCTCGTGAAGAACGCCACCGGTCAGACTTTCGTCGACACCAAAATGAGCCGGCTATTAGGTATTCCGCCTATCATGGTGGCTGGAATGACTCCGACCACTGTCCCTTGGGACTTCGTCGCTGCAACTATGAACGCAGGATACCACATCGAACTTGCTGGTGGGGGCTATTATAATGGCAAGACAATGACAGAAGCAATCACCAAGATTGAAAAGGCCATTCCCCCAGGCCGCGGAATTACCGTCAACTTAATTTACGTTAACCCCCGCGCTATGGCTTGGCAAATCCCTCTTATAGGGAAGCTGAGAGCTGATGGCGTGCCAATTGAAGGCCTTACCATTGGTGCTGGAGTGCCCTCGATTGAAGTTGCCAATGAGTATATCCAGACCCTCGGTATCAAGCACATTGCATTCAAACCAGGCTCTGTTGATGCTATTCAGCAAGTTATCAATATTGCGAGAGCGAACCCCAAGTTCCCCATTATTCTTCAGTGGACGGGGGGCCGTGGAGGTGGACACCACTCTTTCGAAGATTTCCATCAGCCCATTTTACAGATGTATAGCCGTATCAGACGATGTGAAAACATCATTCTTGTTGCCGGTAGTGGGTTTGGTGGCTCTGAAGACACCTACCCTTATCTCTCTGGAAGCTGGTCATCGCGGTTCGGCTACCCGCCAATGCCTTTCGATGGAACCCTGTTTGGTAGCCGCATGATGACTGCCAGAGAAGCCCACACCTCAAAGAACGCCAAACAAGCCATCGTGGATGCTCCTGGTCTCAACGACGAGGAATGGGAAAACACCTACAAAGGTTCAGCCGGGGGCGTTATCACCGTCCTATCGGAAATGGGCGAGCCGATCCACAAGCTGGCGACACGGGGTGTATTGTTCTGGCACGAAATGGACCAAAAGATTTTCAAGCTAGAAAAAGCGAAACGTGTGCCTGAACTCAAGAAACAGAGAAATTACATCATCAAGAAATTAAATGATGACTTCCAGAAAGTTTGGTTTGGCCGCAATTCCGCGGGGGAAACTGTTGATCTCGAGGACATGACGTACGCTGAAGTCGTGCACCGCATGGTTGACTTGATGTATGTCAAGCACGAGAATAGATGGATAGACGACTCGTTAAAGAAGCTGACCGGCGACTTCATTCGTCGGGTTGAGGAACGTTTCACTTCAACCGAAGCTCGTGCATCACTGCTTCAAAACTATTCCGAGCTCAACGTTCCTTATCCCGCCGTCGACAATATCCTTGCGGCTTATCCCGAAGCCGCGACGCAGCTGATCAACGCTCAAGACGTTCAGCACTTTCTGCTTCTCTGCCAGCGCCGTGGGCAAAAACCTGTCCCATTTGTGCCGTCACTGGATGATAATTTCGAGTACTGGTTCAAGAAGGACTCGCTTTGGCAGAGCGAGGATTTGGAAGCAGTTGTCGGCCAAGATGTTGGAAGGACTTGCATCCTGCAAGGTCCAATGGCTGCCAAGTTTTCTAAAATCATTGACCAGCCTGTCGAGGATATTTTGAACTCCATTCACCAGGGTCACATCAACAGCTTGGTCAGAGATGTGTACAGTGGGGATGAGACGACAGTCCCAGTCACCGAATACTTTGGTGGACGATTGACAAAGGCTCTGGAGGAACTGGAAACCGATGGACTTACAATCTCGGAAGATACAAACAGGATATGTTACCGGTTGTCCTCTTCATTATCCGATCTCCCTGAGCTCAACCGATGGTGTCGGCTCCTCGCCGGCCATTCATACTCGTGGAGACATGCCCTCTTCACGGCAGATGTGTTTGTCCAAGGTCATCGCTTCCAAACAAATCCTTTGAAGCGAATCTTCGCGCCGACCCCTGGGATGTATGTGGAGATTGTCAATCCAGAGGATTCCTCGAAAACGGTCATTAATGTGAGGGAGCCTTACTCCGGAAGACTTGTCAGGACTGTAGATGTGAAGTTGAACGAGGAGCGCCAGATCAGTCTTACTATCTATGAAGGACGGACTGCCGAAGGCGGCGTTGTTCCTCTGACGTTTTTGTTCACTTACCATCCCGAAGCTGGATATGCACCAATCCGAGAGGTCATGGACGGTCGCAATGATCGCATCAAAGAGTTTTATTACCGTATCTGGTTCGGAAACAAGGATGTCCCGTTTGATACGCCGACTACGGCCACATTCAGTGGAGGCCGTGAGATAATTACACCGCAGGCTGTTGCTGACTTCGTTCACGCTGTGGGTAACACTGGAGAGGCATTTGTTGAGCGTCCTGGAAAAGAGGTCTTTGCTCCCATGGATTTCGCCATTGTCGCGGGATGGAAAGCTATCACTAAGCCCATTTTTCCCCGCACTATAGACGGAGATCTGTTGAAGCTCGTACATTTGTCTAATGGGTTTAAGATGGTACCCGGTGCTCAGCCGCTTAAGGTTGGTGATGTTCTAGATACAACTGCTCAGATCAACTCCATCATCAACGAAGATTCTGGAAAGGTTGTTGAAGTTTGCGGTACCATCCAGAGAGACGGTGAACCTATTATGCATGTCACCAGCCAGTTCCTGTATCGCGGGGTCTATACGGATTTTGAAAACACATTCCAGCGCAAGGACGAAGTCCCAATGCAGGTTCATCTTGCTTCTAGCCAAGATGTAGCCATTCTTCGGTCGAAAGAATGGTTCCGCGTCGATAGGGATGATGTCGAGCTACTCGGCCAAACCCTAACATTCCGCCTCCAAAGCCTGATTCGGTTTAAGAATAAGGCGGTGTTCAGCCAGGTTCAAACTGTGGGGCAGGTTCTCCTTGAACTCCCTACCAAGGAAGTTATTCAGATTGCGTCCGTTGACTATGAAGCGGGCACGTCTCATGGCAACCCTGTGGTGGATTACCTCCAGCGGAACGGGACCTCCATCGAGCAGCCTGTCTATTTTGAGAACCCCATCCCTCTCAGTGGAAAGACGCCTCTTGTTCTTCGCGCCCCTGCGTCAAACGAAACATACGCCAGGGTATCAGGTGATTATAATCCTATTCACGTCTCGAGAGTATTCTCCAGTTACGCAAATCTACCCGGCACTATTACTCACGGGATGTACTCGAGCGCTGCGGTCCGCAGCCTTGTCGAGACCTGGGCCGCCGAAAACAATATCGGCCGTGTCCGGGGCTTCCATGTATCGCTTGTCGACATGGTACTTCCTAACGATCTGATAACCGTCCGACTACAGCATGTCGGTATGATCGCGGGTCGTAAAATCATCAAGGTCGAGGCCAGCAACAAGGAGACCGGGGACAAGGTTCTTCTGGGGGAAGCTGAAGTTGAACAACCAGTCACTGCCTATGTCTTCACCGGCCAAGGTTCCCAGGAGCAAGGTATGGGAATGGAGCTGTACGCCACCAGCCCAGTCGCCAAAGAGGTCTGGGATCGGGCAGATCGCCACTTCATTGAGAATTACGGGCTATCGATCATTGACATCGTCAAGAATAACCCGAAGGAGTTAACAGTGTACTTCGGTGGACCGCGTGGCAAAGCCATCCGCCAGAATTATATGTCAATGACATTTGAAACCGTCAACACAGACGGAACCATTAAGTCTGAGAAGATCTTCAAGGAGATTGATGAAACCACGGCCTCCTACACATACCGCTCACCTACTGGTTTACTTTCCGCAACCCAATTCACCCAGCCCGCACTAACGCTAATGGAGAAAGCAAGTTTCGAAGACATGCGCTCGAAGGGTCTCGTTCAGAGGGACAGCAGCTTTGCCGGTCATTCGCTTGGCGAGTATTCCGCCCTCGCTGCCCTTGCCGAAGTTATGCCCATCGAAAGCTTGGTCTCGGTCGTTTTCTATCGCGGTTTGACGATGCAGGTCGCCGTCGAGCGAGACGAACAAGGTCGCTCGAATTACTCGATGTGTGCCGTCAACCCCAGCCGAATCTCGAAGACTTTCAACGAGCAGGCTCTGCAGTACGTCGTAGAAAACATATCTGAGCAAACTGGCTGGCTCTTGGAAATCGTCAACTATAACGTCGCAAACATGCAGTATGTCGCGGCGGGGGATGTAAGAGTTCTTTTCCTTCCCGTCCATCAGCATTTTCGACCTTTCTAACTTTTGTCGTAGCTCCGGGCACTTGATTGTCTCACAAACCTGCTCAACTTCCTCAAAGCGCAAAACGTCGATATTCCGGCACTTATGCAGAGCATGTCTTTAGAGGATGTGAAAGCTCACCTCGTTAACATTATCCATGAGTGCGTGAAACAAACCGAGTCGAAGCCGAAGCCGATCAACCTCGAACGTGGATTTGCAACCATTCCGCTCAAGGGGATAGATGTTCCCTTCCACAGCACTTTCCTCCGGTCTGGTGTGAAACCCTTCCGATCTTTCTTGCTCAAAAAGATCAACAAGACTACCATCGACCCCAGCAAGCTAGTCGGCAAATATATCCCTAACGTGACAGCTCGACCGTTCGAAATTACCAAGGAGTACTTCGAGGATGTGTACCGACTTACGAACTCACCAAAGATTGCCCAAATCCTAGCAAACTGGGAGAAATACGAGGATGGAAACGAGGGCGCGTCGCGCACCACCGGCGCCGCCGCGGTTTGAGATCGAAGAAAATCCACCAAAGATAACGAATTGTTTTTAGTCTAATGATTTGTCTTAGCGATGAAGCTTGCATTATTGCAGTTACCTTGCTCTCCTTGTCTTTTTGTACACTCTCGTACTTCGGATAAGTTAGCATCTACAGTCTGAATCATAACTATAGAATCGAGTTGTTTTCAAGAATAGCTGGACACCCCTTGTGCACCTCACCATGTAAATTTATCCCAACTAATGCCTAGTTCTTCATCCATCGTCTTTGTTTCTTGGCAAACTGGCATGTCATTACAATCTAAGACCAGATACGTAAGCCATTGCTAGCCAACCCCATTACTATGCTTCTTTCCAAGGGCCAGGGCGCAACAGGCGGTCTTCTTTGCCATAGACGCCAACATCCTTCACAATTGCGATGAACTTTCTGTGGTTCTCTCGAGACTCGCCAATACGAGGCCGGAAGATTTTCAAAAGATCGGTGCTCAAAATACCACTTGCCGGTATGGCAGCATGAATCTCAGCAGGAGCCGGGAAGCCCTGTGTAATGGACGGTCCGGCGGTCGACACACGAGCTTGGCCTGTAAGGTCAAACCCAAGCAGTGTTAATATCCAGTACTCCACAGAGAAACGTGAGATCGAACAGGGACAAATTGGTGTACATGCCTCGTAATGACTCTGGGCTGCTGGCACGGCTTCCAGAGAAGCTCTTGCCTACCATTGGCGTTGGGCTAGCAGCTCTTGAACCCTGTGGGGTGCCCCCCTGGGAAACCACTGAAGGAGGATTGCGTTTCAACTTCTTAGACTTTCCACTTTCGCTCATCTCCCCACCAGAGCCCGCGGCACCGTCAACATCACTCCCGGACCCTACACCGGGAAGAACGTTCCGCATGCGCTTCTTACCAACCTACGTACGCATAGTCAGTGGTAGTCCACAACTGTTGAAAGGAAGAGACGCACTGGTACAGTCGATACAGCTGGAGGCATAGGTCGAGAGGCTGGCTGGGTTGAAGTCTGGGAAGGAGATTGTCTGTCCCTGCCCTTCTTCCGGGATGTGTCCGTTCCACTAGCGTCCGACATATTGGGGGATCCAAGACGCTTCCGCGAAGCACCTGTCACGGCTTTCTTCGGTACGTCAGCGTGTTTTGAGCGACCCGACGGAGTAGTGTTCCCTTTTGAAGACGTCGCAGAATCCTTCCTGCCCTTTTCTTCTTCAACCTTCCGCTCCTCCTCTTTTACCCTCTCAGCATCCGACTCGTCAGAACTCTAGATACTATTAGAAAACTTTCAACATACACGATAGTGAAGAGTTCAACGACAAACGCACCTCGTCGTCAGTATACGGGTTGGCATCAGAGCCGCTGCTATAATCGAAATTTTTTTCCCTCTTTTGGAGAGCTTTCCGTACCTTTTTCCCAAGTATTCGCCTGGCTTCCTTCTCCTTCTTCTCTCTCAGCTCCTCCTGCTCGTAGTCCTTCTCATCTTTCAGGTCAAAAACATTAGCTTTCAGTTGGTCCTGTTTGATGCGTTTCTCAGCCGCCTTCGCATCTTCGTCCTCGTTGAAGAGATCGTCATGCTCTTCATCATCAGCGAATCGATCCTCTTCGAAATCCATCTCATCCGCTTCTAACCCCTCAGCAGCTGGCGTACCCTGTTTCCCGGCGTAAACCTTTCTCTGCTTCGCGTACTGTTCCAGCTCTTTTCGCTGGGCTAGTTCTTGCTGCTTTTCCATGAACCACCTTGGGTCTTTGATCTTCTTGGCCATGAACTTCTCTGCCTCTTCAATAGTCAGTGCTTTAAATTGGTTTTTTGCACTGAATCTGTACCATTTCTCCACGGGTATCATTGTCATTTTGCCTGTGCTTCCAAGGATGAAAACTGCATGCGTTTCCGATAAAGCAGCTTCGTAATTCCCAACCCAGATGTTCTTATTATCAAAATCCTCCAGGTGCCAAGGCAGGGCCTCTTCATATTTGATCCGAGTCCTGGCAATTTCCTCGGGAGTCATATCTGCTTTGGATACCTGCTGCGTCTTTTGCCTTGGTACATTAGTCCGCTTCGGGACAGATCCAAGGGAAGGCGCTATCTGAGCAAGATTCTCCGCTCGCTCTTTTTCGCGCGCAATTTTCCTCGCTTCCATATCCTCTCTTTCGTTATCATCAATCTGATTGCTAATTTCGGAGGACAGTCGTTGCCGACCCTGCTCTTTGTCCGCGTTCGTATCATGGAGGCGAGTTCGGGGATCTCGGCGCTGCAGTCTAACTGGCCTGGTGAACTGAGATTCATCGCGAGGGTCCACTACCTTCTTCGATGCAAATCTCGCAATATGATGCTTCAATCCATCCTTTATCGCCCGCTTGTTGATCACAAGCGGGTAGTCCACATAGGTGTTGGACAATAAAGGGCCGCTGAATCCATTCATGGCAAATTCTTCTTTTGATTGGGGTAAATTCACTCTTTCAGGTTGAGCATTGGATGCCGCCAGTCGTGAAGGAAAAGTTCTCGGCGATTGCCCATCCCCTGAGGGACCTTTAGGCACAGTCTTCCTTTTCGGTCGAACAAGCGGGTCAGCTGCTCTGGGTCGCCGAATTCGCATAGTTGCAGGTCCAGCCGGTCCTATGGGAGTTCGCGATGTCGCATCGTTTGTTGGTGTAGTAGTGGTCATTATGGACTGTCGGAGTATGGTGCCAACGACACCACTTGACACCCTTCGAAAGTCTCTCAACGAGGAGTCTCTCGAGACGTGTGGTAGGAAGGAATACGGGATATAGCTTGTCGAGTGAGTTTTCAGTGATATGGGGAGAACGGGCGGCAGACACGTATGGGCTCACTCTCTTTTGGAGACAAAAGACGTAAAGGAACACAACCCCGGGCAGAGGAACGTCGAACTTATGCTTAGATAATCTCTGCCCAGGCCACTAATGTACTTCCCCACCGAGCGGATCACCCCACCGAGCGGATCACCTCCTCGATTTTCAACGCGTCGTTCAACATGTTGAATTCAAACCTCTACCATGCCACCAAAAGCGTGTTAAAGTCATTAAAAATTAGTTGAGCAGGAGGGCAGGATCCAACTTGCTATCCAAGCTTTAAAAAACTTTAAAATTTAAGGTATTTATCATGTAGCAAAGGCTTTTGATGTTTCCTATATAATACTTAACAAATAACTTTAGGGTCAACCTTTTTGCCTAGAAGTCCGTGCAAATAGCTATAGGTTTTCTTAGCTTTAAGAAGACTATTTAGTTAATTAGATAGTATCTTAGGATACACGTGGAGTTCCTCCAAGATATATACAGGTTTATGAAATAGCAAATCTTATCCTGCAAGTAGATACTTTAACTTTATACCTACCTATTGGAAAGAACTATATTACATGCCTTATTTAATACTATAAAGAAGTCTAATCTTGATATACAAGAAAGTACAACTATAATCAAGCTAAACATAAGGATCTTAAGATTATAAAGGGGTAGTTTAAGCAGCTCTAGTAGGTGCAAAATAAATATAGCATCCTTAACCAAGATATTTATAATTTTAATAAGACTAGCTTTGCTATAAATTAAATAGTAATTATTAAGGTAGTTACTAGATCCTAGATACCTGGAAAACCTTATCTTATTTAACCTAGAAATCACAAGTAGGTAATAATAATTAAAAATATTAATTCTATAGGGTGGTTGGTTTTTACATGCATTATTTTTAAAGAAAAGGTTTATATTAAGAAATAGTATAAAGAACTTGCCTTGCTAGAAGACTAGAAGATTAAATTAAGTCTTAATAATTAGATTATAGATAAGATAGGCCTCTAGTAGCTTTAAAAAATCTTTATTCCTGTAACTAGTAGCTATATAGTTAATTAATATTAATTGCTTATATTAGATAGCTATAAAAGTTATCTTATACCTGCTTTTAATAAAATTTATAGTAAAAATAATATTATAGCTATTTACATGCCTTCTTATTTATTATATCTTTTATAGCCTCTTGATATTAGTTGCTTTGGGCCTTTAAAGTCTATATATAGTAGTTTAGTTAAATTAAGAATATGCCTAGGGTTTTACTATATTAATAAATTAGATTTCCTAAAGGTATATCCTATAGCCTGTATAACTATTTTTATATTTTAAAATATTTAAAGTAGCTTTGCTATAGCTAGTATATAGCTATTTAATTCCTAGCAAGTTCTTGATAGGTTAAATATTATGCTTGCTATACTAACTCTACCTAGAAGCTATAATAGGGCCTCTATAAGCTCCTTAACACTAGCAATACCTTATATAGTTTACTAGCTATAGAAAAAAGCATCTTTACTGAAAAAAAATTGCTTAAAAATAGTTCTTAAAGCCTTTTAATACCTTTAAAAATGGCCTTATAGCAAGTTCTAAAAGGCTACAAGATAGCTCTATATAATACTGTCACGGTCGGTGCCTGAACCGGCAGGCATCAACGACGACCCCGCTCTGACCCCGCTCAGATGGCTGCCCGACGGTGGCCCAACGGCTGATTATATAAGGATCCTAACTCTTACATGTATCCTAGTTCTCTAAGCAATTTGTTCTATTTCTCTTGCAATATATTTCCCTATATAAACCTAAACAAGTTCCTTTACAAAGACTAGGTAGCTTGATACTTGCTAGCACCTAGCATCATGATGGCTAAATACTTTTACCAAATCCCAATATCTTATAGTTTGAATTGCTTCCCCTAGCAACCTTTAAGATATCTAAAATAAGAAAAACTAAAATCTTGCTACTAGCAAAGTGCCTAGCTACTATAATCCTAATTTTATAAGATATTACTACTATTTAAGACTTCCAGCCTGCTGGAGTAGAGATACTTAACTAATAATAGGTAGAGGAGACCAAGGAGGAATACAAGATATTAAATATTTAGACTAATAAAAATCTACTATTAGCCTAAAGTAACCCTATAAATATAAACCCTGCTACAGGAGCCATATAATAGCTAGCTAATACTCTTATACTAGTAATATAAAAGACTATTACAAGTAAGAAGAATATAAGCCCTAAGCTATTAGATCCTGTAGTCTTTCAAGATAAAAGTATATAAGAATATTAGAACTTTATTGCTAACATGGAGCTATATTTTAAGATACAGGCAACCTGCTATATAACTAATAGTAATAAGGTTGCTTATACTACTAGCTATCTAAGCAAAAAGGTCAAGCAGGTCTAGAGGGTAAAAAAGTAAGATAACAAGGAAAGGCTTATATAAGAAGGATTTAGCTACTTTCTATATTCCTATATTAAGCTATAGGCTAACTACTAGTAGTAAATAGCCTATTAACTTCTTAACAAGTAATAAAATAGACAAGAGGGTCAAGACTAGGGATCCTAATACCTTAAGATTTAGTAATACCTTAATAATCCTGCCTTTTACATGCAGCTCTATATTAAAATACTAGATAATAATATTTAAAAGGAGTTTATACACGTGCTGCAAGTATTATATATAATATCTAATATTATTAAGCAAACTACTTGCTATTAAAGTATATTATTCTAAGAAAAAAGTTAGAACAAGTAATAGGAGTTTATATTCTAGTAGACCTCTAGCAAGCTAATACTATCCTTAGGCTAGCTAATACTATTATCAAGCTAGCAAGATAATCCTAAGTATAAATAGGAAGATAAGAAGCTTGAAGCCTGGCTTTTTAGGAACTAGTCTTCTACTAGCCTATTACTAATAAAATACTATTACTAAAATAATAGTATATAGTTAGCATGGGATAAAAAGAGGGAGATCTAGACTAGGAAAGGGTAATACTTCAAGTATAATAAAAGGGGGTACCTAATCTATAACTGCCCCTTATATACCAAAGACATGATGCTAGGTAAGAAGACCTCTCAAGAATAATAGGGGTTAGTAGCCTTAGAGATTCTAGTCTTATACTAGCCTAGCAAGACTAAAGCCTTTCTAATTATAGGAACTATAGTACTATAGGTATAGGATAAGTAGCTTATAGTTAAGATATTACTAAATACTAGAGCTAATAATAACTTTATTTCCTACTAATACTTGTACTAGCAAGGAATTAAGTTAGATCTATAGAAAATAGATTTACTAGTCTATATATATTATACTAATAGCATGCCTATAGCTTGCTATAGCAAGCTTGAAACAATATCTTATATTACTAACTAGGATAATAAAACAAGGGAATATAATATTAAATATTATATTACTAATCTCCTAAATTCTAAATACCAAATTATCTTAGAATAGAAATAGATAAGATATGCAGATCCTAATATTATATTATTAGCAGGCACCTGGTAGTATTACTAGGAAACCCCCAAGCTTACTATTAAGAATCCTAGATAATTTGCAAAATTAATAAGAATAATCCTTATTATAATAGTAATATTCTAACCTAAAAGTAATAGGAGGCTATAAGTACTACTTTTATAATACAAGAAATAAGTATAGGTTTTTTTAAAAAAAGAAGCTATAGAACTCTCTAGCAAACAGGCCTTATATATAATTCTTCTTGTTAAAAGTTATATACTATTATATAGAACCTTATATAACCTATTCTAGTATAAGATAAAAGTACTATATAAATACCTTAATAAGATGCTTGAACAAGGCTAGATAAGGTATTTAACTAGTACTACTAGAGTACTAGTACTTTTTGTTTGCAAAATTAACAGGTTCCTCTATTTATATATAGACTACCAAGGCCTGAATACTATTACTATTAAAAATTAATACCTGCTATCCTATATTAATAAGCTAATAGATTAGCTAATAAGGATAAAGTATCTTACCAAGCTTGACTTGCAGGATACTTATTATTAGATTTATATCTAGCAAGGTAATAAATAGAAAATAGTATTCTAAACATGCTATAAGTATTATAAATACATGGTTATATCTTTTAGGCTATATAATACCCCTATAATATTTCAAGCCTATATTAATAAAATAATATATAGGATCCTAGATAAGTATTATATAGTCTATTTAGATAATATCCTTATCTACTCCTAAACTAAAAAAGAATACAAGTAGCATGTTAGCAAGGTACTAGCATGTCTCTAGCAGGCTAACTTCTATATTAAACTTTTAAAGTATAGCTTCTATTAGATAAAAATATATTTTCTAGAATTTATTATAGAACAAGATAGTATTTATATTAACCCTAATTATATATAGACTATTAGCAAATAGCTAGAGCTATAGTCCTATTATAATATTTAGGTATTTCTAGGGTTTACTAGATACTTTAGGTACTTTATCTATTAATATATAAAGATCATAAAGCCCCTATTAAATATATTAAAAGGGATAGAGCAAGGCTAGAAGAAAGGTTCTATCTACCTAGTAGGGAGTATATAGGATATTTTTAAGTAGCTAAAAGCTATATTCTAAAAACCTCTAACCTTGCAATATTTTAATTTAAAAAAACTGATTCTAGTAATTATAGATACCTCTAGTTTTATAATAGCAGGAATTTTTCTATAGTCTATTAATAGGCTAGAAAGCTTGTAATAGTAGACTAACTAGCAACTAGTGGCTTTCTATTTCAGGAAGCTATTAAAAATTAAAAAATAATATCCTGTCTATAATCAGGAGTTGCTTGCTGTTATTAAATATTTTAAGATATAGAGGTATTATCTAGAAGGCATATTATAGGCTATCTATATATAGTATAATTATACAAACCTAAAGTACTTTTATTTAAAAAAAGTTATAAAGCTAGATATATATCAGGCTAGATAGGCAGAGCTCCTAATAGTATATAATTTTAAAATAGAATATTAGCTAGGATATTTTAACCCTGCTAATATGCTATTATATAAAAAAGACTATAAGCCTGCTTGTATAGAGTAGACTGCTAGGCTTTTATTTATACTTTAAAGTAAGCTAGGAGGTTATAGAGATAGTTAGGGTAATATTACTCTACTAGTATTAGAGAATACCCTAACTAAGAAAAGTAGAGGTCTAGAACTTTTAGCTCTTTAAATACTAGCTAGGAAGGTAGCTAGCATGGAAACCCCTTATAGAATAACTTTGTGACCTTTTTAAAATATAATTTTTTAGGCCTAGCATAGGAATACCTATACTAGCTAAATTCTTAATAGCTTACTATTAGGAGAAAAAAAAAAAAGTAGAAAAATTATTAATCTTCAAAATATAAGTAATAACTAATTAGATAGATAGCATGTTAATAATAGTATACTATATTATAATAAGGCTATTTATATATTTCTAGGTGCTATATTAAGGCAAGAAATCCTAAAAGTATACTATAATAACTTGTATACTAGATATTTTAGCCAGGAGAAGACTTTAAATCTAGTTAGGTAGAAGTTCTATTAAGATAGCTTGTAGACTAATATTAAGATATATATCTAGGACTACCCTATCTATTAAAAGATAAAGATACCTAGATAGCTATCTTAGAAAAAGCTATTCTTACTTTCTTTACTAAAAGAACTATAGTAGAATCTATTAATAGACTTTATTATAGGCTTGCTACTATTAACTTATAAAAGTTAGGTCTATAATAGTATATTAGTAGTAGTTAACTACTATACTAAGGCTACAAGATATCTACTTACTATAAATATAATTAATACTAAAAAACTTGTTAACCTTTTTCTAATAAAGATTGCTTATAAGACTAGTATATTATATAGCTTGGTAACTAATAAAGAAATACTATTTATTAGTAGATACTAGACTTAGTTCTATTAGGGCCTGTAAATTAAAAGCTATCTAAGCACTATCTTCTATCTATAAATAGACAGGCAAACTAAGCACTAGAATTAGATGCTTGAGATATACTTATAAATATACATGAACTTTTAATAAAGTAACTAGGCTAATTAGCTTTTAATAGCTAAATTTATATATAATAATACTAAGCATATATTTATGGGTTACTTATCCTTTATAGCCTGGTATAATATAAACCTAGTAATACCTAGGCTAGAAGCTATTAACCTAAAAATTATAAATATATTAGTAAAAATAAGACTCCAAGCTATAGCTAAGACCCGTGCTTAATTAAAGGAGATCTTATAGAAAGCTATTACATGGCAAGTAGTATACTATAACAAGTATTATATACTAATATAATTCTATATTAGTTAGAAAGTCCTTCTATTAACTAAAAACCTAAAATTATAATAACTAAATAAAAAATTAGATCTAAAATATAATAGTCTATTTAAAATTATTAATACTATTAAGAAGTAGGTATACTACCTATAGCTTTTAAAAATATATAACAAGATATATCTAGTCTTCTATATCTTGCTATTAAAGGAGTATTACTAGCAATCTAGTACTAAGCTAATAGAAACCTAGCTAATTATTATTAATAATTATAAAGAATAGGAAGTTAAAGAGATACTAGACTACTATTATTATTATAATAAGCTTTAATATCTTGTTAAATAGCAAGAATAGCCTAGTTACAAGAATTTATAAGAACCTCTTAAGAACTTAAAGAATACTTAGAAGGCTATACAAGAGTATAAGAAAGCTAGTAGAGTACTAGCTAAGCCCTATTAGTCTAGATATAAGAAATTATAATCTTTTATTCTACTAGGTTTTAATATAACTAATATCAAGCTAAAAGTATAGTCTTTCCTTATTTTCCTATAAGGTTTTAAAATTTAATAAGAACATCCTAAATCTATATATATCTATAAAGGAGTTCTAATAATAAAGGAAAAGATTTTTTTATTTTAAAAAAAGAAACTAAACTAAAATATCTAAAAGTATAATATAGCTAACCTGCTAGCAGGCTATAGACTATATATCCCAAAAACTAGACTAATCTTGATACTCTTTTATACTAACTAGAGCCTTGCTATTAGTATCCTTTAGCTTGTTAAGTATTAGAAAAAAGCTATAGTTTAAATCATGTAATACCAAGATAGAGATATTAACCTTGTCCTACTATCTAAATATAGTATCTAGATAATATTTAAAGGCTCTAGTCTCTATAATAGCTAGAAGACTAGTAGCAAGACCCTAGAAGTAAATAATATTAGGAAAGCAAGGGGGGGTAGTAGCTAGCAAATCTTGCCCAGGCAGGCATATTATATATATATGGTAGACCCTGGCTACTACTTGTATATTAACAGACCTACAACTTTTCTAGATCCCTTGGGGGCCTTTTTCTAGGTATACTTTATATACTATATACAAGAACCCTTCTCTATATTAGTGCTTGTACTCCTCTAGCATACTAACAATATATACTTATAGAGGGGGGTAAAGGCAGGGGCAGGGACAGGGAGAGAGGGGAAGATAGGGTTTGGGCTAAAGCCTATAATACTTGTTAACTTCCTAAATACATCTTAATAATAGAATAAATAATACTTACCCCCAAGATAATTAAAAAACTGCTTGAAAATAGCAAGGATAGTAGAAGAAAAGACTGCTTAAAAAATATTAGAACCCTACTTCTAAATACTTAAAAATCTTATATATAAGGGGGGAGAAGGTAGTAGTAAAAGAAGAGGAAAAAAAAGGCTATATTAATATTAGTAATAACCCTATCTAATATTAAATTAATAGCTCTCTAATAGTACTCTAATAAAATATTTACAAGTAATTACTACTTGGTTAGTTAAGTAGCCTTCTATTATTAAGTAGCAAGGGTAGTACTAGATAACTTGTATTTAGATATATTACTATATTATTTTATTAATCTCTATATAATATATACCTGGTAGCACCCTAGTACTACTATAAAACTAACTTATAATAATAATTTAATAATATATAATACCTATTAAGTTTTATAAGCTACAAGGAATCTATAATATTTATAAGGCTGACTACTCTATAATACTAAACTAAAGATAGAATCTTTATATTAAAAACTCTATTAAAGCTTTATTATTGCTTTGTCTTCTATTAATAATTTAATTAGTAAATAACTTCTATATAAGATATTACCTAAAATAGCTTAGCATGAACTAGGACAGTTTATAGTTTAAGGGGGGAATGAATTATCATGGTTGGTGCCTGAACTAGCAGGTATTAATAACAACCCTACTCTGACCCTGCTTAGATGGCTGCCCAATGGTGGCCTAACAGCTAATTATATGAGGATCCTAACTCTTGTATATATTCTAGTTCTCTAAGCAATTTGTTCTGTTCCTCTTGCAATATATTCCCCCATATAAACCTGAACAAGTTCCTTTACAAAGACTAGGCAGCTCGATGCTTGCTGGCACCTGGCGTCGCGATGGCTGAATACTTTCGCTGAATCCCGACGCCTCACAAATACTACCTATCTAGTACAGGAAAACTACAAGCTCTACATGGAAAACAAGAAGGCAATGTAGAAAAGGTGTCAATCTAAATACTAGATATCTAATAATAAAGGCCTGTTAATACAGGAAGGTAGAGACCTTATAGTGTTAAGAAATAATCAAGAATGTAAGGTTGGGGGGTCTTCAATGACTCCTGTATCTCCACCTTCTAAAGTACCAAGACATGCTCTACCAAAGTATTCTAATTATGGTATTCAGGGCCATATTAGAACTAGATGTCCCGTACCTTTAGATACCTAATTTTAATTAATATCAGTGTTGGTTGGTGGTTGGCAATCAATTCAAGTTCTAAAAGCGCGGTCGAAATCGAGGAGGTGATCTGTTCGGTTGGGAAATACGTTAATGTATTTCCCAACCGAACGGATCACCTCATAAAAACAAGACTAAACCTTGCTATCTATCCTTTATAGGGGATTTAATTCTTAATAGCTATAGAATTACTTAATATAACCTCAGGTTGTTAATATCATAATAACAAAACAGAGGTACTGAGCTCCAACAGCGTGCCAAGACCAACTCTACCTTGACAGACAACCAAACCCATGACAATAGCTATTTATATGCTTTCTTATTTATTATATTTTCTATAATCTCTTAATATTAGTTACTTTGGGCCTTTAAAGTCTATATATAATAGTTTAGTTAAATCAAGAATATACCTAGGTTTCTACTATATTAATAAATTAGACTTCTTAAAAAATATATTTTATAGCCTGTATAACTATTTTTATATCTTAAAATATTTAAAATAGCTTTACTATAACTAGTATATAACTATTTAATCCCTAGCAAGTCCTTAATAAATTAAATATTATACTTGTTATACTAATTTTATCTAGAACTTATAATAGAGCTTTTATAAGCTTTTTAATACTAGTAATATTTTATATAGTTTACTAGATATAAAAAAACATTTTTACTTAAAAAATTACTTAAAAATAGTTCTTAAAGCTTTTTAATATTTTTAAAAATAGCCCTCTAGCAAGTTTTAAAAGGCTATAAGATAGCTTTATATAATACTATCTATCTAGCCTAGAAAAACCACAAGCTTTATATAAAAAATAAGAAAGCAAAATAAAAAAGGTATTAATCTAAATACTAGATATCTAATAATAAAGGCCTGTTAATATTATAAGGTAGAAACCTTATAATATTAAGAAATAATCAAGAATATAAGGTTAGTGGGTCTTTAATAATTCCTATATCTTTATCTTCTAAAATACTAAGACATGCTCTACCAAAGTATTCTAATTATAGGACTATTAGATATATTAGAACTAGATATCCCATACCTTTAAATACCTAATTTTAATTAATATTAGTGTTTGTTGGTAGTTGGGAATCGCTTCAAGTTCTAAAAGCGCGACCGAAATCGGTCGGGTGATCCGTTTGGTTGGGAAATACGTTAAGTTAGCGCGTCGATCCCAAGGCTCTTGTTCTAACTTTCATATATCTTTTTTAATCACAAAATGATTGACTCTTGAGTACCCAACATTACATAGGCAGGACCATCGGAATTATCGCTGCGGTCTAGAATGTTGAGACACGACAATAGATGCGGTCTCCTCAGCAAGAACCCGAAACGAGAGAGAAAGATTGGGACGGCTACATTTTGGCAAATCTATTCCCCTCTCTGAAATGGGAATGTTTCAAAGGGATCTCAGGTACTGCTACTGGTAGTACTCCTCGAAGTACAAGGAGTGCAAATGGTAAAGCCATGATACTACAACATTTACAGTTAATGCTCCTCTAGTGTTAGGGCGAATTGTCGCTACCACCCATCCATAACGAAATGTTACAAAACCCGAAACAGAAGCACCCAATTCCTAGCTATCTAACAGCCATACTGGACGTGACTACAATACTGAGCAAACAGTTGTTTCGGAGCAGACCCCATAAAGCTCAAGTATCAAAACAATTCTACAACCTTTCGATCATCATCCTGGCTCTGTGACGCGGAAGATCGCTTGTCATCTTCCTCGTCTCGCATTAAGACCTGGACTAACCTGTCACAAGCCTCACGAACGTTATCATCATCAACGTGTAGGTGGCACTCTCGGATGAGCGGATAAACGTTGACTGCCCTCAATCTGGCTCTTCCCTCTCGAGTAGTGGTCAGCAAAAGCAGAGTTTCGAGGTGCGTAGATATGATGCCACAATCACTGTCCCTCGTCTTGTCAGGTGGGAGCAGCTGGAGATCCGGAAGCATATTTGCCGTCTCCTCTTCAGTATATTCCTCTGGTCCCATAATCGGCAAGAGGATATAAGGGAGAAGATTCGCCTCGTCTTGCGAAAGGAGGGTTTCATGAGAATAAATCTGGAACGCTACATTCTTCAAGGTGGACGCGACGCCTCTCCTCCGGACTGTGCTCTTGTGCTCCGTAAAGACGGTGAGCTTCGTTACAGGCACAACTCCGTCATAACCCCGCCTCGAGGTAAAATAGGCACGCCCTTCTTCTGACTTCGACAGGTCCGCAAAGAGGTATGATAGATAGTCGTAATTCGCATGTTGGTTGAGGGCACCTTCGGCACCTTTCACGAAACAATCCAACAACTGATCGACCGCGTATACGGAGCCAGACACAGGTTCAACAGATCGGCGTTTCAGAGCGAGTATTCTCTTTATTTTGTCGGATTTCCCAAGGTTAGCGAATAACATTGACAGGCTGTCGGCGTTTCGTTCTTTGGTATTCTGTTACCTAGGTTGTCAGCATTCTACGGTGACTCAATGAAACAACTGGGACAATTGGGTAAAGAAGCAGAAAATATGGCCCAGTCAAGAGAGCGGAGACTCACTGTCACTTTCACAAAGAGCGTCTCCAAAAAAGCATCATCAGATACAAGGTTATCCAGTACCTCATCGTCAGCCGAGAGGTTAATGAGCATTGTGAGGACATTGCTCGCAATTGGCTGCCAAACAGTCAGGTCTATCAAACAACATAAAAATTTCTTGGGAGCCCTATGCGCTGGAAGCTAACTTGTTGTGCTCACTGACCGTATAGTCCAGGACCAAGAGTTTCAAATCCCTAATAGGCAACATTTGATCGCGCTTAAATATCTCCAAGTTCGAAGTAGAATATCCGACTAAATTTTCGCATGCTGCACGGGAATACAGTTAGTTGAAGGATGATTCAATGAAGACCCTCATGGGCGAGCAGGCGAATTCTGGGTACCGATTTGTCTGATCTGGGCATTCCCATGGTGAAGGAATTCAACCAACTGAGATCGCATGTAGAGATTAGACACCCGACCAGCGACCGTAAGGTATACCGAGCCAGTGGCTTACGTACCTCATCCAATTCTGTTTTCATACTTGATTTCTCGATGCTGCACGTCATAAAGTGTCTATTCCTTTACCATGTCACTCAGTCGACAATGAGAGGGAAACCTCTCGAATTTTTGGGGGGTGTTCAACAGGCTTATCGATAAGACCTGTCCCGCCCACGCTGGAACCCCCGCTCACAGAACTCCTGAGAGCCGCCACACTCTTTAAGCATCCCTTCATAAAACAAATTTTGCAATAATTGCTACTACCAGGTTTTTAACAATGAGTGTACATGTCCTAGATATTGTTAATTCTCCCTGTGACCTTAACAGCATCTGTGACACCTTAATTGATCTCGCATTCAGAGCCGGCGAAATCATTAATGGGGCTCTACCAGACACAGGAAACACTGGGTCGAAGAAAAATAGTACGATTCGATGCTAAAGAAGTCCCGGCCTATAGACTGGGCTCAAACTTATTGAAAATTGCAGGCGCAGACCTTGTAACCGAATATGACCGTGCCGTGGAGGAAATGATATCCAGAGAGCTGAAGGACAAGTATCCAGATTTCCGGTATGTTTCGATCTTCAAAGACCTCACCCAAACCGTCGCAGCTGGACCCCTGTTTCAATTTCCTTGCTGCTGTGCTTCGTAGCGCATTATCGTTGATAGGGTGGATTCTTACAATCTCGCCTAGATTCCATGGGGAGGAGAGCTACGACCCAGCTTGCCCATTAACAGACGCGCCGACTTTTGTCATTGATCCCATCGATGGCACTGTCAACTTTGTGCACGGATTCCCCCATGCTTGCGTCTCGCTCGGATTTGCAATAAACCGTATACCAACCATCGGCGTTGTCTTCAACCCTTTTACAAATACTCTATATTCCGCAATTCGTGGCAAAGGAGCATTCCTAAACCGTGACACGCGGCTACCTTTGAAAGGAAGTAACGTTGAAGCGCTAAACGGGTTAAGTAACTCTCTAGTCTGTGTCGAATGGGGCTCCGAGAGGTCAGGGAAGAATTGGGAAACCAAAATGCGCACATTCGAGAAGCTCGGTCAGGATAAGGAGGAAGGCGGGGCAATGGTTCGGTCTTTGCGTAGTATCGGATCCGCAGCCCTAAATCTCTGTGCTGTCGCTTCTGGGACCCTTGACTTGTACTGGGAAGGGGGCTGCTGGGCGTGGGACGTCTGTGCTGGTTGGGTGATCCTTGAGGAGGCGGGAGGTATAATCGTCGGCGGAAACCCCGGAGAATGGGAAGCTAAGGTTGATGGTAGGAAATATCTCGCTATCCGAGCTGCGTCAAGCCGGGTTAGCCAGGAGGAGCTTGCCGAAGAATTCTGGGGTATCGTCCAGGGACGATTAGAATATTGAGCGACTCTGCCGTAGTCCCTGGTATTATTCTACTCTTCGACTACCAGTAGGTACAGAGTTCCACTGTCGGTTATAATTGAGTGAGCGATGCCTCATGCCATATCCTGGCTACCAACCCTACGAAGCGTTAGGCGTTGGGTAAAACATCACCAGGAGTAGGCGTGCTGCTTTCTCGAGTGGATGAGAGACGCTTACCCACCCCAAACCCACCACACCAACAAGCCTGGGTAGCAAAGCTTTCCTTTTAGGTGGGCTCAAACAATGTCATGGTGCGGGACAGTGGAAGATAAGCGGGTGAAGTTGTGAATATCCTCCACCTTCCCAATAGGTTGGGTCGGGCATTCTCGCACATCCTCAGAAGCATCTCCCAAGTTGGTTGAAAACATTGGAGTGAAGTGAGCATCGACAAGGTGCTGCACGACTGGCCAGCCATAGGCATTCGCAAACATTCGCCGAACGATAATGTTATTGTGTGCATCAGGCTCCAGGCGGACAAGGACCTTCCGCCACGAGAGTCCGCGGTGATAGGCCCGGGCAATTTTTTCTTCGACCTTGAGCCCGGTCTTGCCCATAGTCCCTTCGACAGAAGGCTGATTCGCTGGGATATTATCATGCGACGGCTCCAACAATTGAGGTCCCTGCTCCACCAGGACGGGGGGTATATCCTCCGGATGGTAAATCCGGTCATGGAAAATTGTTCGAGGTCTCGACGCAGGGTCTACGATGTATTCAATTGGAGGTAGTGGTGGCATAAGTATATCACCTGCTGATTCAAAGACGGTAGTTTGGGGAGGCGCATTGAGCCGAATATCACACAACCGATGGTTATAATGAGTATTGCCTTGCAGAGTTAGGTCGGTTGTTTGGTTGCGCATGAGAATCTTCCCTTGCTTATGGCCTGGGTCCTTTGGCTTAAACATCGCGATAAAGGCGCCAAGAGGGCTGGACGGAGACTGAGGCGTACGTCCGTCAATTTCGGCGTTCGCTAATGGACAGCTGGCTCGAGATAGCGGCTGCGCCCGAAGTGCGGATATACCCCCAGCAGGGGAAGAAGAGCACGATGGAGAGGGGTTAGATTTTCCAAGGGCGGCACCATGAGGATTCATCTCGATCGATGTCCGTTCGAAAGGCTCAGCGATACCATTAGAAGCACCAGTCACTTTTGAGCCTGTGATCGAACGACCGAGTCCCGGAGATTTCGAGTTTGCGCCAGTCAGTTCCGCCCAACCCCATTCAGCCATGGTTCCAACAATTCCATTCTCCCTCCTTGCCTTCTCAACGCGTTCTAATCCTTTCCAGTCAAGAAAGAGTAGACACGATGTGCGTAGAGGGACAATCCCATCATTCACCAAATTAGAGTAGATCGTACGACGTCTGAACTTGGTAAGCGCATCGTGAGCGGGACCAGAAGGTAAAATCCGAAGTAAGGGCTTCGCCTCAGCATGTCTCGAAGACTTGGAAGGGCCACCCTTCCCGCCAATTATTGTCTCCCAGCTACTCCCAGCTCTCGGCGCCGTCCAGCGAAGTCCCAAATCCTGGCCAGTCCGACCAACAAGGCCGAAATCCAAGGCAAATCGAACATATATAGGATTCTCGTTGCTTAAACCCAGGAACGGAGTTGCCAACGCGATGAAGTTGATAGGTTTGATCGTCTCGAAAAAATACGGGGAGTATTTCTGGATGTACGCAATCGCGTAGGTTTGCACGAGTCCGCCGAGAGAGTGGCCAATGAAGCTGATACTCGTTATTTGATACGCGCGCCGCTCACCGAGATTCAATCGGTCTGCATTGGTATAAGTTTCCGCTTTAGGTTGGCCGTGTCCCTCCAGTTCCCCCCAAGACGAGAACGGCTCGGGGTAAGTCCTAGCTTTCACCTTTTGGTGAGGCAAATGAGCTTGGTCTGGGGAGGTCATCAACAGCACGTATTTCGCAAGCCGCTTGCCCAGGTATTGGATTCCACGTTCAGTGCGAGTCGCATTCCCAGGGAACCCCCTCACAACAACCTGCTCTGCTTGATCCTCTCGGAAACGATCATCATTACGGACGCTGCAACTATACCATTCAAGAAGTGTTCAGCAGCATCAGCAGTGAGCCCGCCCTAGGAAGGGCGAGAATGCACGTCGAAAAATAATCAGAGAGAATCGTACGCTTACCTATTCGAGGGCGACATTCCTCGCCTCAGCCCGCTCTCCGCCACTTGGCTTTTCGGCCGAAAGCTGGTCCTTCTGGAAGCAGCATCGATGCTCTCTTTAAGGTAAAGCATATCCGCACCGAGATTGCTGTGCAACCCATGAGTGAGCACGACGAGATGTATTTTTTTTGGTTGTGCCTCTTTTGCCGGGCCAGCTAGCGAGTTCGCGATCGCCGCTGTAACACCAGCAGGCTCCTCGGAAGAACCGAAGCTTGAAGATTCGGGACTGCCGAGAGGCCCCTCATTCTGCGATGTTGGGAGATGGGGAGTATTCCAGAGGCTAGCAGTATCATCTACTCGGAGGGTAATAGATTCGGAATATACCCCTTTGGTAGCAAGGAGTTGCTTCCCCTTCGAACCGGTGGGCCAATGATCCCGTAAACTGGCAGCCCGAGGAGGTTGAGATTGTCCACGAGAAGGTAGATCGAGGGACGTTTCATCGCGGCCAACCAGAACCTCGAAATTGACGGACGCAGTACTCGAAAACACGACTTGGGATATAATTTCGATAATCCACGTCGAAACCCGTCCATTAGGGGATCGAGCGGGGCTAGGACCCTCTTGCTTATTGCGCATTGGTATCGGGATGACTGCACTCCAGGTTGCACCTGCTTTGAGATAAGGCTCAAATTGAGGAACGTTGTCGGCACTGGATGAATCAAGATCGCCATTTGGGTCAAAGGAGGATGGGTAACACGAAGTATACAAAGTGTATGGGCCATGGAGATACGCGGCTCGGAGTGGTGCTGGAGAGGTGTTCTTGATTCTCACGTACAACGCAGCTGCAGAAGGCTGAGCCCCATCAGCCGCTGGATTGTAAGTCAGCGTATACCTGGCGAGGAAGCCCAATTAGCTGATCCCAAGCAGCGACGTAATATGATAAAGTCAGACCTGACAACTTCACCAACACGAACGGTGCCAGCTTGTCGAATCAATAGCATTTCTATATTCCGCCCAGAATCCACCGGATCGGAGTTCCAGCCTACAAGGGAACGGAACCGCAGACGACGGGGATAATTGGGAGGCTCAGATACCGATATTCGATCTGGAGTCTGTGAGGCGGAGTATGTTCTTGGTGTGATGAACATCGAGACAAATCACCGCTCTTTGAGGGCATGGCAAATCCGCTTCTCCCAAAGCTATGAGGGGAATGATTCAAGGGACAAGCATCGAGTCGATTGAGTGCGGTTATTTGTCCGATATATTCAAGGCACGTGAAAGCTCGAGGAAGAGCAGCAAGGATCGAAGCGATGAATATCACGAGAGAATGCTGATCTGGAAATGGCCAGTCCGTCTTTTGAGCGGGGAGTCCAACAAAATTCGACATTCAGCGTTTGCTAGACTTGTTAACCCACGGGTTTTGGGTTGACCCATGGCCTTTGAAGATGAACTGGCGGGTTTTGGGTTGGGTTATGGGGATTAGAAACCCGCCCATGGGTTACTAAAAAACCTACTAACCCTACCCATCAAACCCATAAAACCTATGCATATAGATCATTACCTAATTAGGTAATGATTTATATCTTTAAATAAATTACTATATTAAATATGGTAATTTATTTATATTTAATATATATATTTAAATATAATATAGTAATTTATTTCTTGGCATGGCTTGGCAACTTATTAGGTTATCCAAAATCTAATAGGTTACCCATGCATAACCTAAAACCTATTAGATTATTAAAATCAGCAACCCAACCCATTCTTGGCGGGTTGGGGCGGGTTTCACGGGTTGGGTTGAACAAGTCTATAGAATACTAATAAAATAGTAATAACTTAGTATAAGACTTATAAAATATAAATAAAACTTCATGAGAAGATAAAAATCTAGAGGTTAATAGCTTCTTAAAAAACAAATCTTATATTTATATACTATTACAAGTAATATATTAGGAATAGTCTAGAAAGATATAGTAAGATTATATAATAAAATACAAAATAATATAAAAACTAGATATTTCTACCATATTCTAAACATAGAAAAATATATAAATAGATAGTAAAAGATCCCAAGTAAATATCAAATTAGTTATATATAAAACTACTTGTATAATTACTACCTAATTATTAAAGAAATACTATATTAAAATATTAACTAGATATTTTGCTATAATAACTTTTATAAAAAATGTATCTATATAAAACAAGACTATAAATAATATCTATAGAAACCAAGTATATTAAATACACTAGATTATAATTACTTTATAAAAAAACTATAATTATATTTTTACAAGCAAAAGATATCTATATTATTATAATCTAGTAATATATAACTACAAGATTAAAAGATATATCTACTATCCTAAAAGATAGCTAGTAATGCTATATAACAAGAATTATTATTATAAGGAAAAAAAATAGTATAAGAAATATTAACTAGAGATTTAGCTCTATTGTCAGAGAACTTGGATATTGATAGCCAATGGATCTGCTATGCTACAGCGCTGTGCTGCAGCGCAATAGGATAAAAGATGTGCCAACCTGGTTGTATCAGGTGATATAATACTAGGGCTAATCTAGACTATAATAATATTGGGCAATCTAATACAATCTAATATAATAGAGTGGGTGCTTTAATAAGAAGTATTATATAGTACTTAGAGATACTATAAGATTGGATATATAAGAACTGTTATTACCTGTATCTAGAAAGTTTTATTTTCTATCTATTATTAACCAGATTGATGATACACCTATTGTTTACTGATTACTTGGTCATCTGCCTCAGTCTATACTTTGTTTGACTGTAATAATCTATATTCTCTTCATCCTGTCAAGAATATCCTTAGGCGTCCTCCTACGGATTGATCAGTGGACCTGAATCTAACATCCATATAATTAAGAATTAGATATTACTAGTTATACTTGCTAAAATTAATAAATATAATACAAGAATTTTAATAGATTCTAGAGTAATAATAGAATCTATTAGACTTAACTTTATTAAATAATATAAAATCAAGACCAAGCTAACTAGATAATACCTATAAATTATTAGGTTTAAAGAAAAATTATTATATAATAAACCTAAGATTAAGATAGAAACTGCCTAAATAAATTTTGGGAATATATACTAAAAAATTAATATTTAGAGGTATATTAATTAATAAAAGTTAAATATAATATAGTTATAAGAATACCTTGGTTAATAAGACAAGAACCAAGCATTAATTAGATAAGAAGAGAAGCCATAATTAAAGAATACTAATTAATTATAGGGAAATAAGTCCATAATATTCAAGCTTATAATATTACAGGAGAATTAGAGATAATCTTTAAAAATAAGAATTAAAAAGTAATAATAGCCTTTAAAGCAAAAACTAAACTATTAATAATAATTAAAAAGATGTATAAAGCATTAAATATATAAATAACTAGGAATAATAGAATAAGAATCCAACTCTAAAAGAATAGATATCCCAACCTAAAAAAGATTTATAAAGCTAAACTTGCTAATATCAAGAAGTTACTACTAAAAAAGTACTACAAGTTTATTAAATTATTTATAAAATCTAATTACTAATTATCTAGCTATAAACTATGAACTATAATATAAGATAAAAATATTATTAAAACTAAATGTTAAGCTACTATAAGTCAAGCAATACTAAAAGTTACCTAAAAAATTAATAATAGAAGACAAGTTTATTAAGAAATTCTTAGAAACTAGATATATATATAAATTAAAATCTAAGATATTATTATAACTAATATTTATACTAAAAAAGAATAAAAAATAAAAATAATACTTAATTATAAAAGGTATAATAATATTATAATACTAGATATAAATAAGATACTATATATAGGATAAAAAGAAGATTTATAATAAAAAGTAAAAATTATAACTATCTTTAATATATAATAGGGTTATTATAATCTCTTAATATATAAAGATAATATCTAGAAAATAGCATTCCTTATTAACTAAGGGTTATATAAATAGATTATTATATTTATAAGACTTATATAATTATCTATAAGATTCTTAAAATTAATAATATATATATTATAATAATATTTTAATAGAATTATTGCTATTTATTTTAATAATATAATTATCTACTTAAAAAACTTTAAAAAGCATGAAAAAGATATTCAAGATATTATAATAATAATACTAGAAGCTAGACTAATACTAAATATTAGAAAATATAAATTTAATATTATAAAAATTAAATATATAGATATAAAGCTTATACTAGAAAAATAGTAAATACTATAAAAGAAGGTTAATATAATACTAAACTAGCTAATATTAACTAACAAGGAAAAAGTCTAAGATTTTTAGGGATATTAGGATATATATAAGAATATTCCTATTTATATATATAGAATTTACAACCTATAAGAAAATTACTTAAAAATAATATATTATTTACCTAGGGACAAAAAAAGCAAGAATTAATAAATATAGTTAAGAAAATATTAATTTTATAGCCATATAACCTAGAATAATAGAACTATATAAAAATAAATATAATAAAAAAGGATTAGAAATAGTTCTTATATAGAAAAATAATAATCGAAAATCATAATCTATCTTGCTTTATTTAAAAAAGATAACCAAAGCTAAATAAAATTATAATATATATAATCAAGAAATACTTGTAATTATTAAAAATATTATTTATAGGAGGCAAACTATAAAATAATTATTTAGATAGATTACAAGAATTTAATATTATTTATAATAATAAAAAAATTTTAAAAATAATAAGTATAATAGGCTTCTATAATACTAATTTAGGATTAAATATATTAATAGCAAAAATAAATTATAATTTAACTAAGAAGTATAACTAGTAGTAATAGTTATTATAAATAACTATAAGTTTCTTATATAACTTACAAAAAGTAAAAAAATAGAATAATCTAAATATAGAGATTTAATATAAATAATACTAAGAAAAGTAATAGAGTATTACTATAAAATAAAGTAATTATAATATATAATAAAATAATTAGAAAAATAATTTAAAAATACTATAACCTACTATCTAAAGAATACCAAGAAATTAAGAAAATAATAAAGATTTAATAAATATACTATTTTTATATTACTTTTATAAATATATAAAAGAGTATAGGACTATATTATATATTATATAATATAATAAATATAATTAAAATATGTAATTATAATATTAACTATATAGCAAAATATAAATACTAAAAATTCTAATAAAACTATAAAAAATTATTATAATTAATTTTATTTAAGAATTATTATTTATTTAGACAAGACTATTGAAATAAATAACTTGTAACCAAGACAAGCTATTTATATTAAAATTTTAGAAAATATTTCTAAAAGTATATAAAATAAGATAAGATTTATTTATTACTAACTATGAATAGACTAATATAAAAGTAGAAAAAATAATTTAGTTAATTAAATAATATCTATAATATTAAATAAATTAGAATTAGAATAATTAGATAGGATTATGACTTGTAGCTTAATTTATAATTAATAATATAAAAATATAATAACAGGTATTATATTCTATTATATAAATCTTCGAAAAAGCCTTAGAATATATTAGAAGATATTACTAGCTAAAAAATAATTAGATATAATATTAATATATATTACTTATATAAAGATACTATACTAATCTATAAAATAATAATATTAAATAAGTAAAAAAATAAAATTTTATGATAATAAAAAGTATAAAAATATATTAACACTTTAAAAAAAGAAAGAATTTACCTACTACAATAAATGATAAGAAAAAAGGATTTTAATATTACTAGCAAGAATATAATTTTATTTGCTATTTTATATTTTATAAAAAATCTAGAAAATATTAATAAAATAATTAAAGTTAATAAAAAGTATAAAGTTAAAAAGATCCTAGACTAATAAATAGAGAAAAATCAGGTTTGATACTATATTAAATAGAAAAGTTACCTATTAAAAAACAACTCTTAGAAACTAATCAGGTATCTTAATTACCCTAAAAAGATTCTAGAATTCTAGCAATAAACTAGATAAAGGAGAAATCCTCTAAAAAAGATATTAGGAAAGTATTAGTAGCCTATACAATGAAGGTGTTAGATTTAGGGTCCACCAATCGATCCATAGGGTGGAACCTAAGGACATTCTTGACAAGATGAAGAGAATTGTTATGACACTGCCCGCACCAACCTAAGGGCGGCCATGTTAGGCAGAATCCTCGGACAATAACAACTAATTAACTAGCCTGCAGAAAAAAAATGACTAAATAGATGTTTATAACTTACCTAGGGACTTAGTAAGTAAAGCCTGAGTATTAAACCTAAAGTAATAATCTTATAAAAAAGTTTATTATATATATAATTTTATATACTTGACTTTCTAGTCAAGGCCCTATAAACTAGGTACTTCTTGAAGTATAGGGCTAAATCCTATAACCTATTACTAGTATTCTTAGAGAAGGATAAGCTATTTTAGGAATATTACTACTTGTAGGAGTCTATAGCCTAGTACTATATAATTAGAATATATAGATAAGAAAAGGTATACTATATATTATTAAAATATAGAAAGACTATATAGTATACTAAATACTATATAAACAGGGTAGACCTAAGAAAGGAGAAATATTTAAGAATACTTATTATTACTATATCTAGCTTTCCTATCTTTATAATTAATATTATTATTATTAGAATACTAACTATTTTACTATTAAGTAATTTATTTAAGGATTTTTATAAAGTAACTTGTCTAGTACTTATTTTATAGGCTATAGTATATATATTATAAACTAGTCCTGCTCTTTTACCTTAATTTTAATCTAACTATAATAAGTTTTTATATTTATTAGACATGCTTATACTAGGTAAGATAAGTTAATCTAAACTCTTTAGAAGTCCTATATAAAAGCCTAGGGTTAAAAATATATAAAAAATTATTATTTTAATAATAAATTAATTACTAGTTAGTACAAGTTATATCTTAGATTAACTTAAAATTATTATTATAATATCTTAATACTAGTACTAAGCTACTATACTTTTAAAAAATAAAATCCTGTAAGAAATAGTTGCTAGAATACAAGCCTAGCTTAATAAATAAACTAGAGTTATTAATTAGGTTACTAGTAACCTAAACTAGTAAAATAATATACCTAAAAATAATAAAACTTCTAAGAAATATTAGGAGATACTAGAGTAGCTTTAGGATTATAGTTTTATATTTAAAACTAAACTTAGAGCTAAGGCCTTAAAAGTTAAGATACCTGAGTCTTTTAATAGTATTTAAACTAAGCTATACTTCTTCCGTATATAAATATAGACCTTTATTAATTAAGACAAGTTAGCTAGTAAGGCTAACAAGATCATGTTTATATCCATCTATCTTACTAGAAAAGTATATAAATAATTTAAACTCTTTATAAGGGAATAGTAGGAAATAGAAGAAAAAAATAAGCTAGCTAGTAATATTAAATAGTTATTTATAAGCTATAACTACTTCAAGGAATAACTTACTTATATTTTTAGAGATATTAATAAAACTGGTAATACTAAAAAGTAGATTAAAAAGATATGCTAGTCTAGAAGAGATATAGATATACTTATCTTAGAGTTCTAGTAAATTATATTATATTTAATATAGAAAAATAATACTTTTATATACTATTTCAAGAGAATACTAGATTATAATATCTAGAAAAAGATAGTATTTCTATCTAGACCTAATATTCTAGTAGAGATATATAACCTAGTATCTAGGATAGGGAACTAGCTTAAAAAGCTAAGGGAATAACAAGGTTAATAGAACTATAGGAGATATTATTTTAAGAGGAATTAGAATAGATAACGTAAATCCCAACCGAGCGGCCAACCCGACCGAGCGGCCAACGTCTGTATCCTATACTAAACAGCCATTTTTAAGAGTCAAATATCTCAAAAACCACATAATTTAGAGGGATAAAATGAATATAATTCAGTATATATACTCTAAAACTAATAAAATATCTATTTTATACCCTTAAATCCTTTATATTATCCTAATTATATTCAAATGATTAAAATTACCAAAAATACAGGTGTAATTTATATTACCCTTGAAAATATAAACATAGGTAGGTTATTACCCCTATATATCTATATATTATATAATATTAAGCTTTATATATAAGTTATAACTCCTCTAGAAGCTTGGTTGTTGAGATATTTAACTCTTAAAATGGCTGTTTAATATGGGATACAGACGTTGGCCGCTTGGTCGGGTTGGCCGTTCGGTTGGGATTTACGTTATAATAGTTATTATATTAATAATAATTAGTAATTCTAGACTAGATCCTAGAAAAGTAATAATTTATATAGATCTTGACTTATAAACTTAAATATTATAATCTCTAAGATAGAATAGGATTATTACTAGAAGGAAAATGTTATCAAAGCAACGACCTCTTGTGCGCTCCTAACCCCAGGCTCTCACACAGGACTTCTAAAGGATTTGGATTGACTTGTCTTACCTAGTGTGATCATATCTAACAAGTATAGAGACTTGTTATAGTTAGGTTAAAGTTAAGATAAAAGGGTAGGGCTAGCCTATAGTATATATACTATAGCCTATAAAGTAAGTACTAAACAAGTTATTTTATAAAGATCCTTAGAACAAGTTACTCTAGAATAATAGTAGTATTAATTATAAAAATAAAAAAGCTAGATATAATAGTAATAAGTATTTTTAAGTATTTTTAAGTTCCTACTATTTTTCTACCTTTAAATAGTATACTAGATAGTATATCTAATTAGGTTATATAGTTCTATATACTATTCTTCTATTATTAAATAATATATTAATAGTATATAGTTATATAGTTCTTCTACTAGATTATTTTAGGTTTTAATATTTTTTTAGCAAGTTATAATTATACTATATAATAATTTATTATATTTTTTAGTTTTGGCTAGATATATATACCTAGTATATATATACTAGGGCATGGTTTTCCTAAGAACTATAGTAGTTATATATATATTATTAGCATGTATATATTGCCCGTGTATATACCTAGAGATTATATATAGTTCTTCCTAAGTCCTATAAAGTTATAGCTATTAGATATATATTAGCTATATATCCCTATGCTATTTATATATATCTCTACTATACCTGTCCCCAAGTAGGCTTTTCCAGGATTTCTTAGTTGCAGGTGTGCATGTATAGTACATATCCTTGCTCTTTATATGCTTCCCAAGGTTCTACACACCCTCAAGGTTCTGCCTTGTGGTTCTACCTTGCTACTTATAATCCTGAGGGATTCATAACACTATCTCCCCCTTCTTTAGCTTTTATCCTCGGAAGTATAAATAGCATGAACTCTCCTATCACCCAAGGTAAGTTTCTATCTTCCTTTTAAATTCTTTCGCGATGGTTTACTATGCCTCCTAAGCAAAATTGCCTTGCTAACTAAATTCATCAGTCTCAAGAGATTGCCTTGAAAGGTTCCCCAGTGGTCAATCCTTGCAAACATTATTCTTCTTATAGCCTTGTCTGCATAATAGATTCAAAAAGTCAAAATTATATATCGTGCACTCGCCATGGTCGAAAATATGAAAAACAATTTTATAACAATAAAGAGTGGTTAGATCTCCAAAAAAGTTGCCAAAAGGTCAAGGACAAGTTGGCTCAGGCTCTTTCTAAGCAAGCCTGGATTGCCACCAAAGTCGCTCGCCTGTTTACTCAGCAAAAGTTTCTCAAGAAGCATGGTAAACAAATATTAGATCATGACATGGCCATAATAGATCAGTTAGATAAAGAGGATCCCTTAACTACCAAGGATCTCCAAGAGCTAGAGTGCCTTGCTAACAAGCATAAGGCCACTACTCAACTTGCCACTGTATTAGATAATCCTAGTCTAACTCAGATGATTGGCTCCCTATCCTCCTTCTAGCAGGATATCAATTTCTCTATATTAAATACTGCTAGTAGTATTTCTAGACCTTCTAGGCACAGCCTATCAAGTTCTTAATAGGCTCCCAAGTGTTTTCTAAGGTATTATATCCTTTCTACTATACAAGATATTGCAATTATCTACTAACTTTTTAGTAGTCCAGGATTTTTTCAATTTTATACTCCTGTTCTTCTTTTTTAATTTTAATATTATTAGTGATTTTAGTATTCTCTAGTACTAGTTCTAATAGCAATACATGAAATACTAGGTATATCTTTTTTATAAATTTAAGTAGCTTTAATTAATAGTTAACTAGTCCTACTTTCTTGTTAATTTTGAATAGTCCAATTTATATATAGTTAAGTTTCTAGCTTAGTTATTTAGTTTTAATATTTCTATAGAATAAGAATACTTTCCCCTTTTTTTTAAGGTCTAGTACCTCCTGGTGCCCTTTATTATAGTAAAGTTTTATTTTAAGGTTAATAAACTCAAGGTCTCAGGTAAGTTATATTTAGATTTCTTTAAGTTTTTGCATGAAATAGTTAGCTTCTTCTATAACTAGTTCTTTTTAGATTAGTTTATTATACAAGTTTAGGTAATATCTATAATTTGCTTTAAAAAGTGTTATTTATATTATACTATATACTAAGTTATTATAGGCAAACTAGGCTATAGGTAGTTATTCTTCCTAGTTATCTTATATATAGTTTATATAATATTGCAGATATTACTTAATTATTTAGTTAACCCTTTTAGTTTGTCTATTTAATTATAGTCTATATATAGTAGTTATGTATAATTTAATTTCTATAATATTAGTTACTAATTTCTAAAACTTGGATATAAATAACTTGTCTTGGTCTAATATAATATATTTTAGTATTCTATAGTTTATGACAACTATATTAATAAAGGTGGTTGCCATCTTTTTTGCTATTATAGTTGTTTATGTTGGTTCTAAGTAGATATACTTTATTAGTTAGTCCAAGATTACTATAAGGTAATTATATTTTTCCTTTCCTTATTATACTTCTAGTAATAGTCTAATAAAGTTAACTATAATTTATTTTTATGGTTATTATAGAACTTCTAGGTTTTATAATTTTCTATATAGTATATACTACTTTAGTTTATCCTATAGACATACTTTATAGTTGTTAATATAGCTTTTAACCTTCTTTCTTATATTCTAGAAGTAGTAGTTATATCTAATATATTTACATGTTTAGTCTATACTAAAATATCCATGTACTAGGGCATTATAATATTTTTTAATAACTTGTAGAACAAGTATTAGTAGAATATAGATAAGTCCTTTAATTTAGAGGATCCTATCTTTTTCTAGTACTTCTAGTATTAATATAAGGACTTGTTATATTAGCTTGTCCTCTTTTATAGCTTCCTTAATAGTATTAATTATGGTTCCTAATAACTATATAGTAGCTACTAGGATTATTAGATTATTCCTAAGTATTCTATCTTTGTTTTTCCTTAGAATTACTAGTTAAGGTTCTCTAGTCTTGTCCTTATAATCTAGTTATCTATTAAGAGTATTAGCTTAGCTATTTTCCATGCCCTTATAGTACTTAATTTAATAGTTATATTATAAAAGTAGCTCTATCTATCTTGCCTATCTTCTTGTTAACTCTTTAGTTATTATAAAATAGATAAGGTTTTTATAATTAGACTTTATAGTAATAGTATATCTTGCTTCCTGCAAGTAAACTCTTTAATATTTAAATATTACTATAATAGCTAGTAGTTCTTTATTATAAATATTATAATTTATTTCTAGTCCTGTTAGTTTTCTTAACTAGAATCCTACTAGTCTTGGTTTGCTATTTGGTCTTGACTAGGTTATTCTTGCTCTAATAGTATAGTCTAATATATTAGTTTCTAGTATTATAGGTAACTCTAGGTTATATTATAATATAATTAGTACTATTATAATAGCTTTTTTTATAGTATTAAAAGTTTTCTATTATTTTTTTGTCTATTTATATACTTGTTTTTTTTAAAGTAGCTTGAATAAAGGTGCCATATAAAATATATATTAGTTAATATACTTTTAATAATAATTCAAGAGTCCTAGAAACTATTGCAGTTCTTTCAAGTTCTTTAGTACAGGCTATTCCCTAATAGCTATTACTTTAAAGGCTTCAGGTTTTAGCCTGCTTATAGTAATCTAATAGCCTAGGAACTTAGTTTCTTGGATATAGAATTTATATTTTTTAAGTTTATACTATAATTTAGCTTTCCTTATTTTTTTAAGAACTTGCTTAACATGCTTTACATGCTATTTCCTATCTTTTAAGAAGACTAATATATTATCAAGATATGCAAGCATGAATTTATTTATTAGTTAAGGTAAGTTCTCCCTATCATCCTCTTCCTCTTCTTTATCTTCTTTGTCTTTGGGCTTCAGCACTTTATTAATAAACCTTTAAAATATTAATAATATATTAGTAAGCCTGAATAGCATTACCAGGTATTTATAAAAGCTAAATTTTATTTAAAACACTATTTTCTATTCTTCTTCTTTCACAATTCTAATGCAGTAATAGGCGTTAGTAATATTAAACTTGGTAAACCATGCTGCCCCTTAGATTTTATCTTAGATCTTCTAAATCAAGGATAGCAGGTACTAGTCCTTAATAATTATATTATTAAGTGGTTAAAAATTAATACATGGTCAGTTACTTCTATCTTTTTTTAATATAAATAGGACTTTATACTTTATTAATAAGTATAAAGGCTGGATATTTCCTTTCTTAAGTTAGTTGTTAATATATTCTTTTAATACTTTAAATTCTTGGTTATTTAGTAGTAGAATCTATTTATAGTTTAATTCTATACTTTCCTTAATAGGTATAGTATAATTGTGAGGCCTATAAGGTAGTAACTCTAGTTTACCAGGTTATTAGAACATGTTCTAGAATTAACTATACTTATCTAGGATAGTTAGTTCCTTATAGGTCTAGTTACTTATAGCTAGTATCCCCTAAAACCTTACTCCTTTGCTATTTATAATAATTTTACTGTTTGTGATGTTACTAATAGCCTAACCAGGTAAGTTTATTAACCATGTTCTCTTTAATAGTCTTAATATTGCTACAATAATTTATTCTACTAGACTCTTAGTACCTGTAGATTAGTTACTGGTCTTTAATCCTCTTATAGATTGCTTGGCCTTATATTTTACTATATAAACATGCTATAAGGTACCAGCCCCTTCTAGTTTCTTTTACTTTTTAGGCTATTTATTATTTCTCTACTAGATTTCTCTTTTAATCTAGTTAATATCTAGATTAAGATTCTCAAGCTATAGGATCCCTAATACTATATTATACTTGCCCAAGAGTATAATATTAAAACTTAGTTTAAAAGTTCTTTCCTTTACTATAACAGGCAGAGGTCCCAACTTAACTATTAACAAGGTATTTCCTAGGTTTTCCCTATTTAGTCCTGCTATAAGTATTAGTATTTTTTTTTAAATACCCCTAATCCCTAGTTTTTCTATAAAACTTGGACTAATATAGTTTCCTATAACTCCTAAATTAATCAAGATATAAGCTTGCCTTCCTTATACTTTAGCAAGTTAGGTAAAGTACCTTTCTACCCAAGTCTTGGTAGTTACAAGGTACTATTCTTCCTATTTTAATACCTGTTCCCCTTGCCTTGGGTATAGAAAATAGTTTCCAAGCTTAGCCTGGTAATATATAATATAGTAATCCTTATAGCAAGCTATTTAATAGTATATCCTATGTTCTAGATATTACTAGTATAATTTATATAAGTATTACTTTTTTTAGTATAGATACAAGTTGTTCTAGTTAATTATTCTTAATTATTTTAGCTAGTAGCATGTAATTTACTTAATATTCTTATAGTATATATAGTATAAGTTATAGCATGTTAGCTATAGTATATTATTATACTTGGGATACTATGTATTAGTATTAATATATTTATACTAATCCTACTAGCATAGTAGATACCTTCTAGATTCCTAGGACTACTTATTAGATAGTTTGTATAGTTGCAAGTAGTAGTTACTATTATTTCATCTATAGATAGTACAGGTTTCTAGGTGTCTTTCACAGGTTTTGATATACTTCTACTAGTAATTCTTAGTCTTTTCCCAACATGTTAGGTCCTGATATAGGCATTAGTTAAAGAAATCTCTTAGGCCTTTAGTAAGTTTCTAAGAGTCTTTCTACACAGCTACAATAATATTATCCATCTAATAGGCAAGCTTGTCTTTGCTGGTCTTTAAAGACTCAAGTTATTATCTCTAATATTATTTATTTGCTTGTCTTTGCTGGTCTTTAAAGACTCAAGTTATTATCTCTAATATTATTTATTTTCATATAGTCTAGTGGCCCATGGCCAATACTAGCATAGTTTATATTCTTTAATATTGTTTTCTTGTAGGGCTTTTTCTTCTAGAATTATAAACCCACTGCTAGGTTCCTTCTTACTAGGTTCGAGGCCTTCTAGCTATATTTTATATTATTTATCAAGCAGGTTAACTTTCCATATAATTACAGGAAAGTCACTGTGCTTTCCTTCTTGAACCAGCTTATTATTAGTAGCTTTATTATAGTAGGACCCACCTGTCCTCTTAGCTTCTTCTTTATTAGTTTGCAAAATTATAGTACTAAGCTAATATTTTGGCTGGTATAGTAATTCTTTTTAGAGGATTCTATCTAGCTACTTAATTGTTTTTTTAATACTTGCAAGAATTTTAGTTATTATCTTAAGCATTTTTTTCTTTTTATATATCTTACTAGCAATATTAGCAATTTACTTAATATATCCTCTAATATCCATCCTTGTTTCCCTAGGTAGCATGGCTATTACTTCTAGCAAGTTTAGTACAAGGTTTAGATCCTATCTTTTAGTATTTTATCCAAGTTTATTCCAAGCTACTAGAGGTATGCTTCATCTTCTTTTAGCAGTATCCTAGGTATTATTTATTATAGCACACTTATCCTGAGCTAAGGCTCTTTTAGCCTCTTCCAGGGAATTATTAGTTATAGTAGGTATCTTGCTAGTATTATTATCCTACTCTCTAGTTATATTTAGCATTATAACTTCTTGCATGGCCTATAGTTAATATTATCTAGCTCCCCTCTAGGGTCTCTAGCTATACTATTTCTGCTTTTTATAGTCTACTATCCTATAACCTAGCTTGCTATAGGAAAAGTATAGATTCTCTTTCTAGTAACAATCTTGTTCTACCTTAGAGATTATTATATCCAAGTCTATAAATCAAGGTCTGTATAGATTATTATTCTCTTGGGGTCTAGTCTAAAATTATTAGTTATTATTAGCATAATAACTATTATATCTACCCCAATTTCTTCTAGAATAATATCCTCCATAGTTCTGTTAGCCTTGTTATTCCCTTAGCTTCCTAAGCTAGTTCCCTATCCTAGATACTAAGTTATATATTCCTACTAGGATATTAAGTCTAGGTAAAAATACTATTTTCTCCTGGATATTATAATCTAGAGCTCTTTTAAAATAGTATATAAAAGTATTATCTTCCTATATTAGATATAATATGATTTGTTAGAACTCCAAGATAAGTATACCTATATCCCTTTTAGATTAGTATATCTTCCTAATTTGTCTTTTAGTATTATAGGTCTTGTTAATATCTCTAAAGATATAAGTAAGCTACTCCTTAAAGTAGTTATAGCTTGTGAATAGCTACTTAATATTACTAGCTAGCTTATCCCTATCTTCTCTAGCTTCTTACTATTCTCTTATAAAAGATTTAAACCACTTGTATGCTTTTCCCTTAAAGTAAATAGATGTAAATATAACCTTATCAGCCTTGCTAACCAGCTTGTCCTAATTAATATTAATAAAGATCTATATTTGCATGAGAAAGAAGCATAGCTTGGTCCAAGTACTATTAAAGGGTTCAGGCACCTTAACCTTCAAGACCTTAGCCCTAAGTTTAGTCTCAAGCATAAGAATATAGTCCTAGAGCTATTCCAGCATCTTCTAATACTTTTTAGAAGTTTTATTATTTTTAGGTATATTAGATTACTAGTTTAGATTACTAGTAACCTAATTAATAACTCTAGTTTATTTATTAAATTATGCCTGTATTCTGGTAATAATCTCCTGCAGGGTTTCACTCTTAGAAAATATAGTAACTTAGTACTAGCATTAAGATATTATATTAGTAGCTTTAAGTTAATCCAAGATATAACTTGTACTAACTAGTAATTAATTTATTATTAAAATAATAATCTCTTATGTATTTTTAACCCTGGGCTCTTATACAGGACTTCTAAAGAATTTAAATTAACTTATCTTACCTAGTATAATTATATCTAACAAGTATAAAGACTTGTTATAGTTAGGTTAAAGTTAAGATAAAAAGGCAGGGCTAGCTTATAGTATATATACTATAGCTTATAAAGTAAGTACTAGACAAGTTATTTTATAAAAATCCTTAGAACAAGTTACTCTAGAATAATAATAGTATTAATTATAAAAATAGGAAAGCTAGATATAGTAGTAATAAGTATCCTTAAATATTCCCAAGTTCCTATTATTTTCCTACTTTTAAATAGTATACTAGATAGTATATTTAATTAGGTTATATAATCCTATATACTATTCTCCTACTATTAAATAGTATACTAATAGTATATAATTATATAGTCCCTTTACTAGGTTACTTTAGGTTTTAATATTTTTTTAGCAAGTTATAATTATATTATATAACAATTTATTATATTTTTTGGTCTTGGCTAGATATATATACCTAGTATATATATACTAGGGCATGGTTTTCCCAAGAACCATGGTAGTTATATATATATTATTAGCGTGTATATATTGCCCGTGCATGTGCCTAGGGATTATATATAGTTCTTCCCAAGTCCTATAGAGTTATGGCTGTTAGGTACATATTAGCTATATATCCCTATACTATTTACGCACACCTCTATTATGCCTGTCCCCAAGTAGGCCTCTCCGGGATTTCTTGGTTGCGGGTGTGCATGTACGGTGCGTGTCCTTGCTCTTTGTGTGCTTCCCAAGGTTCTGCACGCCCTCAAGGTTCTGCCTTGTGGTTCCACCTTGCTGCTTATGATCCTGAGGGGTTCATAACAGAAAATTTATATTTTTCTTATAATAAACTAGGTTATAGGATAATAGACTATAAGAAATAGAAATAATATAGCTAGAGACCCTAAAAAAGAGCTAGATAATATTAATTAAGGGTTATATAGGAAGTTATAATATTAAATATAACTAAAAAATAGGATAATAATACTAGTAAGGTACTTATTATAACTAATAATTTTTTAGAAAAGGTTAAGAAAGCTTTAGCTTAGGATAAGTATATTATAATAACTAATAATACCTAGAATATTACTAGAAGAAGGTAAAGCATATCTCTAGTAGCTTGGAATAAACTTAGATAAAATACTAGAAGATAGGATTTAAATCTTATACTAAATTTATTAGAAATAATAGCCATGCTACCCAAGAGAATAGAAATAGATATTAAAAAATATATTAAGTAAACTACTAATATTACTAGCAAGATAAGTAAAAGAAAAGAAATATTTAAAATAATTACTAAAATTCTTGCAAGTATTAAGAAAATAATTAAGTAACTAGATAAAACTTTTTAAAATAAATTATTATACTAGCTAAAATATTAGCTTAATACTAAAATTTTATAAACTAATAAAAAAGAAGCTAAAAGAATAGATAAGTCCTATTATAATAAAGCTACTAATAACAAGCTAGCTTAAGAAAAAGAGTATAATAATTTTCCTATAATTATATAAAAGGTTAATCTACTTAATAAATAATATAGAATATAGCTAGAAGGCCTTAAACTTAATAAGAAAAAACTTAGTAATAGATTTATAACTCTAGAAAAAAAATCTTACTAGAAAATAATACTAAAAAATATAAGCTATATTAGTATTAGTTATAGGCTACTAATTTATAGTAAAACTAGTAATACTAGAAATAGTAACTTAAAGTTTTAAAAACTAGTAAAGATAAACTTGTATATTAGATTAATAATATTATTATAGCTATATAAAAAAACCTATAAAAACTTACTAAGAGTCTAAGGGATTTTTTTAATTAATACCTATACTAGGATCTAATATATTAGAAGGAAACCAAGGATTATTAGTAAAAATATATTAAGACTTGTAACAAGTACCTAGAAATCTATACTATTTATAGATAAGATAATAGTAACTATTATTTATAATTATATAGCCTATTTAATAAGTAATCTTAAGAATCTAGAAGGTATTTATTATATTAATAGAAATAGTATAAATATATTAATACTAATATCTAATATCCTAGGTATAAAAATATACTATAATTAACATGCTATAACTTATACTATATATATTATAAAAATACTAAGTAAATTATATACTACTAGCCAAAGTAACTAAAAATTATTAATAAAATAACCTGTATCTGTATTAAAAGCTATAATATTTATATAAGTTATATTAGAAATACCTAGAGTATAAGATATATTACTAAATAGTATATTATAAGGACTATTATATAATATACTATCAAGCTAAGCTTAAGAACTACTTTTTATATCTAAGATAAGGAAAACAAGTATTAAAATAGAAGGAGTAGTACCTTATAGCTACCAAGACTTGGATAAAAAAATACTTTATCTAACTTACTAAGATATAAAAAAGATAAGCCTATATTTTAATTAACTTAAAAGCTACTAGGAATTTTATTAGCCCAAGCTTTATAAAATAATTAGGAATTAGAGATATTTAAAAAAAAATATTAATACCTTTATTAGGATTAAATAGGGAAAATCTAGGAAATATCTTATTAATAATTAAGTTAGAACCTCTGCCTATTAAAATAAAAGGAAAGACTTTTAAACTAAGTTTTAATATTATATTCTTAGGCAAGTATAATATAGTATTAAAAATTTTATAGTTTAAGGATTATAATCTAGATATTAACTAGATTAACAAAATTTAATAAAAAAATAATAAATAGTTTAAGAAATAAAAAAGACTAAAAAGGGCTAGTATCTTATAATATATTTATATAGTAAAATATAAGGCTAAATAATTTATAAGAGGATTAAAGACTAGTAATTAACTTATAGGCACTAAGAATCTTGTAGAATAAATTATTATAATAATATTAAAACTATTAAAAAGAATATAGTTAATAAACTTACCTAGTTAGGCTATTAGTAATATTATAAATAGTAAAATTATTATAAATAGTAAAGAGATAAGATTTTAAAGAATTCTAGCTATAAGTAACTAGATTTATAAAAAACTAATTATTCTAGAAAAGTATAATTAATTCTAGGACATGTTTTAATAATCTAATAAACTAGAGTTATTATCTTATAGGTTTTATAATTATACTATATCTATTAAAAAAGGTATTAAATTAAACTACTAGTAGATTCTACTATTAAATAACTAAGAATCCTAAGTATTAAAAAAATATATTAATAACTAGCTAAAAAAAGGAAATATTTAATCTTTATACTTATAGAATATAAAATCCTATTTATATTAAACAAATAAAAATAACTAATTATATATTAACTTCTAACTACTTAATAATACTATTATTAAGGACTAATATCTACTATCTTTAATTTAAGAAATTTAGAATTAGATTTAAAAGGTAGTATAGTTTATAAAATTTAATATTACTAATACTTACTATTATATTAGGATTATAAAAAAGGAAAAATAAGAAAATAGTATTTTAAATAAAATTTAGCTTTTATAAATACCTAGTAATACTATTTAAGCTTATTAATATACTACTAATATTTTAAAGGTTTATTAACAAGGTACTAAAACTAGAGGATAAAAAAGATAAAAAAAACAAGAAGGATAACAAGGAGAATCTACCTTAACTAATAAATAAAATTGTGCTTGCGTACCTTGATAATATATTAATCTTCTTGAGAGATAAAAGGTAATATATAAAGTATGCTAAGAAAGTCCTAAAAAAAAATAAGGAAAGCCAAGCTATAATATAAACTTAAAAAATATAAATTTTATATCTAGAAAACCAAATTTCTAGAATACTAGCTTATTATAAATAGGTTAAAACCTAAAATCTTTAAAGTAATAGCTATTAAAAAATAGCTTATATTAAAAAACCTAAAAAAGCTATAATAAATCCTAGGACTCTTAAATTATTACTAAAGATATATTAATTAATATATATTATATATAATACTATTATTTAAGCTATTTTAAAAAAAGTAAGTATATAAATAAATAAAAAAGTAATAAAAAACCTTTAATACTATAAAATAGGCTATTATAATAATACTAATTATACTATAATATAATCTAGAACTATTTATAATACTAGAAACTAATATATTAGACTATATTATTAGAGTAAGAATAATCTAGTTAAGACTAGATAGTAAACTAAGACTAGTAAAATTCTAGTTAAAAAAACTAATAAGACTAGAAATAAATTATAATATTTATAATAAAAAATTACTAGCTATTATAATAATATTTAAATAATAAAAAATCTACTTGCAAGAAGCAAGATATATTATTATTATAAAATCTAACTATAAGAATCTTACCTATTTTATAATAACTAAAAAATTAATAAGAAGACAGGTAAGATAAGTAGAACTATTATTATAATATAATTATAAAATTAAGTATTATAAGAGTATAAAAAATAATTAAGCTAATACTTTTAGTAGATAACTAGATTATAAGAATAAGACTAGAAAATCTTAACTAGTAATTTTAAAAAGAAATAAAAATAAAATACTTAAAAATAATCTAATAATTCTAGTAGTTATTATATAATTATTAAGTATTATAATAAATATAATTAAGAAAATTATAAAAAAGGACAAGTTAATATAACAAGTTTTTATATCTATACTAAAAATACTATAAAAGGATAAAATCCTTTAAATTAAAAAACTTATTTATACTCTACTAATACTTGTTTTATAAGTTATTAAAAAATATTATAATATACTAGTATATA
>NW_027263599.1:176175-189463 GCF_044049455.1 Aspergillus lucknowensis | reverse complement strand
TTGGAGCAATTCGAAATTCTCCTTTGTAACAATTCCTATTTCCTTCGTCCCTGCGGTAGGCCATAGTAGTCACGTGGTGGCCACGGTTTCAAACCGTGGTCTCTCCGTCGTACTCGGGGGATACGCGGTATTTTCTCGTGACGGTGATTGTTGTCTGTGTGGGCGTGTGGTCCGTGGGTCATATTCTCGTAGCGTTGTTTGTCCTTGTCTCGGAGTCGGGCAGTGCTCAGGTTCGTTGGTTTGTTGTCAAGGTTGGATTTAAATCCAAAGTGGCTCCCTAGCCTTGACTTTCTGCCTTGTGACTCCGCTCTGCTGACTGTAGGCTGAGGGTTCATAACAGTATTATATTACTAATCTCCTAAATTCTAAATACTAAGTCATCTTGGGATAGAAATAGATAAAACATGTAGACCCTAATATTGTATTATTAGCAGGTACCTAGTAGTATTACCAGGGAACCCCCAAGCTTATTATTAAGAATCCTAGACAATTTATAAAGTTAATAAGGATAACCCTTACTATAATAGTAATATTCTAATCTAAAAGTAATAGGGAGCTGCAAGTACTACTCCTGTAATACAAGAAATAGGTATAGGTTTTCTTAAAAAAAGAAGCTATAAAACTTTCTAGCAAACAGGCCTTGCATATAATTCCTCTTATTAAAAGTTATATACTACTATATAAAGCCCTATATAGCCTATCCTAGCATAAGCTAAAGATACTATATAAATACTTTGATAAGATGCTTGAATAAGGCTAGATAAGGTATTTAACTAGTACTACTAGAGTACTAGTACTTTTTATTTACAAGACCAACAGGTCCCTTTATTTATATATAGACTACTAAGGCCTGAATATTATTACTATCAAGAATTAATACCTACTACCCTGCATTAATAAGCTAATAGATTAGCTAGTAGGGGTAAAGTATCTTACCAAGCTTAACCTACAGGATACTTATTATTAGATTTATATCTAGCAAGGCAATAAGTAGAAGATAGTATTTTAAACATGCTATAAGCATTATAAATACATGGTTATACCTTTTAGGCTATATAATATCCCTATAATATTTTAAGCCTATATTAATAAAGTAATACATAGGATCCTAGATAAGTACTATATAGTCTATTTGGATGATATCCTTATCTACTCCTAAACTAAAAAAAAATATAAGTAGCATGTTAGCAAGATGCTAGCATGTCTCTAGCAGGCTAACCTCTATATTAAACTTTTAAAATATAGCTTTTTGTTATCGAAGCGACGACCTCTCGTGCGCTTCTAACCCCGGGCTCTCACACGGGACTTCCGAAGGGTTCGGATTGACTTGTCTTACCTGGTGCGATCACGTCCAACGAGTATGGAGACTCGTCACGGTCCAGTTGAAGTCGAGGTGAAAGGGCAGGGCCAGCCTATAGTACGTATACTATAGCCTGTAGAGTAAGTACTAGACGAGTTGCTTCGCAAAGATCCTTAGAACAAGTTACTCTGGAATAACAGTAGTATTGATCACGAAGATAGGAAAGCTAGATACAGTAGTAATGAGCGTCTTTAAGTATTTCCTTCTCCACCAGTCTTCCCCGTCCATATGGTATTCCATGTACCACATGGTCTTCCTATACCCTGATGGTATATGGTATACCATTCCTTGGCTGTATACCTTAGTCACGTGGTACGGGACCACGGGCTCCTGCGAGTGGTAACGCTCCTAAGGCAGCTTGCCCTCCTCTGAGGATATTGGCAGCGGGCCGCGGGATTCCATCATGAGTTCCAATGAGCATTTGGTTCGTGGGACCTTAACCAGAGAGTCAAGTACGTAGAGTCGCATATATGGTAGACTTCCTCGCGGGGTTGCCCTTTCGGGTTTAGCGCTCAGGCTTTGCTCACTGAGCCCCTGGGTAAGTTGCGGGCATCCGTTTGAACGTCTCTTTCTTGCGGGCTGATTGATTGGCTGTCGTTGTCCGCGGATTCTGCCTGGCGTGGCCGCCCTTAGGTTGGTGCGGGCAGTGTCGTAACACTTTTATTAGATAAAGATATATTTTCTAGGATTTATTATAGGACAAGATAGTATTTATATTAATCCTAACTACATGTAGACTATTAGTAAATAGCTAGAGCTATAGTCCTACTATAATATTTAGGTATTTCTAAGATTTACTAGATACTTTAGGTATTTTATCTATTAATATGCAAAAATCACGAAGCCCCTATTAAATATGTTAAAAGGGATAGAGCAAGGCTAGAAGAAAGATTCTATCTACCTAGCAGGGAGCATGTGGGATATCTTTAAGTAGCTAAAGGCTATATTCTAAAGACCTCTAACCTTGCAATATTTTAATCTAAATAGACTAATCCTAGTGATTATAGATACCTCTAGTTTTATAATAGTAGGAATTCTCCTATAGCCTATTAACAGGCTAGAAAGCTTGTAATAGTAAACTAACTAGCAACTAGTAGCTTTCTATTTAAGGAAGCTATTAGAAGTTAAAAGATAATATCCTATTTATAATTAGGAGTTGCTTGCTATTATCAAATATTTTAAGATATAGAGGTATTACCTAGAAGGCATACTATAGGCTATTTATATATAGTATAACCATGCAAACCTAAAGTACTTTTATTTAAAAAAAATTATAAAGCTAGATATATATCAGGCTAGGTAGATAAAGCTCCTAGTAGTATATGATTTTAAAATAGAATATTAGCTAGAATATCTTAACCCTACTAATATACTATTATATAGAAGAGACTATAAGCCTGCCTGTATAAAGTAGACTACTAAGCTTTTATTTATACTTTAAAGTAAGCTAGGAGGTTGTAAAGATAGTTAGGGCAATATTACTCTACTAGTATTAGGAAATGCCTTAACTAAGAGGAGTAGAGATCTAGAACTCTTAGCTCTTTAAATGCTAGCTAGGGAGGTAGCTAGCATGGAAACCCTTTATAGAATAACTTTGCAATCTTTTTAAGATATAATCCTTTAGGCCTAGCATAGGGATACCTATACTAGCTAAATCCTTAATAGCTTGCTATCAAGAGAAAAAAAGAAGGAGAGTAGAAAAACTATCAATCTTAAAAATACAAGTAGTAACTAATTAAATAGATAACATGTTAATAGTAGTATATTATATTATAGTAAGGCTATTTATATACCCCTAGATACTATACTAAGGCAAGAAATCCTAAAGGTATACCATAATAACTTATATACTAGATATTTTAGCCAGGAGAAGACTTTAGATCTAGTCAAATAGAAGTTCTATTAGAATAGCCTATAGACTAATATTAAGGTATATATCTAGGACTGCCCTATCTACTAGAAGATAAAGGTGCCTAGATAGCTACCTTAGGGGAAGCTATCCTTATTTTCTCTATTAAAAGAACCATGGCAGGACCTATTAATAGACTTTATTATAGGCTTGCTACTATTAACCTATAAGAATCAGGTTTATAATACTATATTAGTAGTGGTTAACTACTATACTAAGGTTGTAAGATATCTATCTATTATAAATATAATTAATGCCAAAGAACTTGCTAACCTTTTCCTAATAGAGATTGCCTACAAGACTAGCATGCCATGTAGCTTGGTAACCAACAAAAGAATACTATTTACTAGTAGGTACTAGACTTAGTTCTATTAGGGCCTGTGAATTAAAGGCTATCTAAGTACTACCTTCTATCTATAGATAGACAGGCAAACTAAGTACTAGAATCAGATGCTTGAGATATACTTATAAATATATATAAACTTTTAATAAAGTAACTAGGCTAATTGGCTCCTAGTAGCTGAATTTATATATAATAATGCTAAGCATGTGTCTATAAGTTATTTACCCTTTATAGCCTAGTATAGTATAAACCTAGTAGTATCTAGGCTAGAAGCTATTAACCTGAAAATCATAAATATATTAGTAGAGATAAGACTCCAAGTTATAGCTAAAACCCATGCTTAATTAAAGGAGATCTTATAAAAAGCTATTATATAGCAAGTAATATACTATAACAAGTATTATATACTAATATAATTCTATATTAGCTAGAAAGTCCTTTTATTAACCAAGAATCTAAAGTTATAGTAGCTAAATAAAAAGTTAGATCTAAAATATAATAATCTATTTAAAATTATTAATACTATTAAAAAGCAGGTATACTACTTATAGCTTCCAAAGATATATAGTAAGATATATCTAGTCTTCCATATCTTGCTATTAAAAGAGTATTACTAGTAACCTAGTACTAAGCTAATAGAGACCTAGCTAATTATTATTAATAATTATAAAGAATAGAAAGTTAAAGAGATACTAGGCTACTATTATTATTACAATAAACTTTAATATCTTATTAAATAGCAAGGATAGCCTAGTTACAAGAATTTATGGAAACTTATTAAAAACTTAGAGAATATTTAGGAGACTATATAAGAGTACAAGAAAGCTAGTAGAGTACTAGCTAAGCCCTATTAGTCAAGATATAAGAAGTTATAATCTTTTATCCTACTAGGTTTTAATATAACTAATATCAAGCTAAAGGTGTAATCCTTCCTTGTTTTCCCATAGGGTTTTAAGGTTTAATAGAAATATCCTAAATCTACATATATTTATAAAAGATGTCACGGTCGGTGCCTGAACCGACAGGCATCAACGACGACCCCTCTCTGACCCCGCTCAGATGGCTGCCCGACGGCGGCCCGACGGCCGATTATATGAGGATCCTGACTCTCGCATGTATCCTAGTTCCCTAAGCGATTCGTTCTGTTCCTCTTGCAATAGAATCCTCCGCGTAAACCTGAACAAGTCCCTTCACGAAGACTAGGCAGCTCGACGCTTGCTGGCACCCGGCGTCGCGACGGCTGAATACTTTCGCCGAATCCCGACGCCTTACAAAAGAGTTCTATTAACAAAGGAAAGGATTTCTTTATTTCAAAAAAAGAACTAAACTAAAATACCTAAAGGTATAACATAGCCAACCTACTAGCAGGCTATAGACTAAATATCCTAAAAACTAGACTAGTCCTAGTACTCCTCTATACCAACTAGAGCCTTACTATTAGCATCCCTTAGCTTATTAAGTATTAGAAAAAGGCTGCAGTTTAAATCACGCAGTACTAAGATAGAGATATTGACCTTATCCTACTATCTAAATATAGCATCTAGACAGCATTTAAAGGCCCTAGTCTTTATAATAGCCAGAAGACTAGTAGCAAGACCCTGGAGGCAAACAATATTAAAGAAGCAGGGGGGGGGGTAGTAGCTAGCAGACCTTGCCCAGGCAGGCATACCATGCATATATAGCAAACCCTGGCTACTACTTATATATTAATAGACCTATAATCTTTCTAGACCCTTTAGAAGCCTCTTTTCAGGTATACTTTATATACTATATATAAAAACCCTTCTTTATATTAGCACTTGCACTCTTCTAGTATACTAATAGTATATACTTATAGAGGGGGGCAGGGGCAGGAACAGGGATAAAAAAGATAGGGGGGATAGGATTCAGGCCAAAGCTTATAATACTTATTAGCTTCCTAACTATATCCTAATAGTAGAATAAATAATACTTACCCCCAAGATAATTAAAAAACTATTTAAAAGCAGCAAGGATAGCAGAGGAAAAGACTACTTGAGAAATATTAGAACCCTACTTCTAAATACTCAAAAATCCTATATATAAGGGGGGAGGAGGCAGTAATAGAAGAAGAAAGGAGGGGAGGCTATATTAATATTAGCAATAACCCTATCTAATACCAAATCAATAGCTTTCTAATGGTACTCTAATAGGATACTTATAGGTAATTACTCCTTGGCTAGCCAAGCAGCCTTCTACTACTTAGTAGCAAGGATAGTACTAGATAACTTCTATTTAGGCATATTTTTATATTATTTTATTAATCTTTATATAGCATATTCCTGGTAATACTAGAGTGCTACTATAGAACTAACTTATAGTAATAATTTAATAATATATAATGCCTACTAAAGTCTACAAGCTATAGGGAATCTATAATATTTATAAAGCTAACTACTCTATAATACTAAACCAAAGATAGAATCTTTATATTAAAAACTCTATTAAAGCTTTATTATTATTTTATCTTCTATTAATAATTTAATTAGTAAATAACTTTTATATAAAATATTACCTAAAATAGCTTAGCATGAACTAGGACAGTTTACAATTTAGAAGAGGAATAAATTATCATGGTTAGTACCTGAACCAACAGGTATTAATAACAACCCTTCTCTAACCCTGCTTAGATGGCTGCCTAATAGTGGCCCAACAGCCAATTATATAAGAATCCTAACTCTTGCATGTATCCTAGTTTCCTAAGCAATTTGTTCTATTCCTCTTGCAATAGAATCCTCCGCATAAACCTAAACAAGTCCCTTCACGAAGACTAGGCAGCTTGACGCTTGCTGGCACCCGGCATCGCGATGGCTGAATACTTTCGCCAAATCCCAACGCCTTACACTAGTCTTTGTAAGGGAACTTGTTTAGGTTTATACAGGAGATTATATTACAAGAGGAATAGAACAAATTGCTTGGAGAACTAGGATACATGCAAGAGTCAGGATCCTTATATAATTGGCTGTTGGGCCGCCGTCGGGCAGCCAGCTGAGCAGGGTCAGAGCGGGGTTGTCGTTGATGCCTGCCGGTTCAGGCACCGACCGTGACAAGTATTTGGGGTCTAAATTATAGAGCTAAATAATGCTTATAGTCTCCTAATCTATGGACCAGGGTAAGTAGCTTATCTCTCTCGCGTGATTTGCTTACCCGTCTATTGCATACCTACACTTTTAACACTGGCCTGCGCGACTCGATTACCCCCAAGGGGTGAGCGGCTCACCTGGCGGCCGGCACCCGCCGCTGGTTAGTAGTATGGTGGGTGACCACATGCGAATCCCAGCTGATCTACTGATTCGTGCTGACGGTCTTCATGTATGACTCCCGAGGTCTATATATGAAGGTTAAGGAAGAGATAATCTGGTAGGCTAACGTTGATAGGCCATCTTACGCGCAAACAAGTAGCGCCTACCTATCCTACAGGCAAGGCCTGCTTCCGGTGGCTTCTCCCCACAAGCGAGATTCGAGCCCTTAACATAGCTACGGATATCCAGCCAGGACGATATATAGAGTGGACCTCGGGGAAAAACAAGGCTGCTGGTGTATCTGTGTTCAAACAATGAGGTCCTCAAATTGTGCGCTTTTATACGCACGGCACAGGTTCATGCTGCAGGAGATGGCATCTACCCTTGACAACATGAAAAAGGTACAACTAACACAGAACCGGCTGAAAAGCAAGCAGCAGAGAAGTCGTGATGAGAGAATTTAGCGAAAATATCCGTACTGTCCAGAGCCTTGTCAAGAGCACCAACAAAGATTTGAAGGCCTGGCAGTTATATAATATGGACCATCTACCGCGCTGGGTTAGTAGACATGCCGCTTTGATCGGAGATGCAGCACATCCATTCCAACCTTGTAAGTTCTTGTCCATACCTGGTCAATTATTATATGTATTAACGAGACAGTCCTCGGGCAAGGAGGCGCAATGGCCATCAAGGACGGCGGTTCACTTGCGGCATTCTTGCCCCTCGGTACAGCTCCTGGCGAGATACCAGGTCGGTTAGAATTGTATGAAAAGGCACGTTGGTCGAAGGTTGAAATGTCCCTGAAGTACACTCGGATAAACGCAGGAGATGAAGACGGCTCGTCGGAGCGTCGTGTGACTGGTGAGCTGAAACACAGGATGCGTGAGAAATAATGACTAACTAGGTATACCAAAGGAGATGGTTGGGTTCATGGGGGCCGTGTTTCCGCATAATGAATTGGTGCATTCGCAGTCCATACAAGAAGACAGCCGTGAATAGTATGATGCACTTAAACCAAGATACCAGGAATATCGAAGTACTCCTGTCGTTCAAGTTCAGCAGCTGACCTTTCTTTTTCCTAACCACATCAGAGTAATAATGCATAATGCATGCAAATAATGCAGTTTCGGAACCTGCTCTGCAAGTGCAACACCTGTAAAAATATATGTTCAGACCAGAAGCCCTATCACATTCTCGTATTCCTCGGTCTCATCGCGCGCTGCTGCAAGCCTAGCGTAACGGTCCGCCTCTGTATTCCACTCTCTGGGGATACGCCAGAATTTGACATCCATTCGCCAACGATCGTGTTCCTTAATTGCGTCAAGTAAAGCTTCCCATAGATCTCGATTCTTGACAATTGCACCCGTGCTCGTCTTCCAGTCTCTCCGTAACCATCCCCGTATCCATGAAGTCGCACCCTCCACAACGTACTCGGAATCCGTCGCAATGATCAGAGTGCTGCAACCTTCACCCGACCAAGCTCGGAATCGTAATGCGGAAATGACCGCGCGTAGCTCTGCCCGGTTGCTTGTTTGCTGGTGCATTTCACCAGTCGGTCCCTTATTTTCAAGGCGAAAATCCGTGTGGCCAACTACGCGGGGATCTTCGGTTGAAGGCCTGAAGACAAAACTACAGCCCGCCCTGGGATTCGCTTGGCCATTGTTGAGACAGGCACCGTCAGTGAAGATAAGGAATTGCTTAGGGTCAGAGGCATGAATGAATCGGAGCACGGGTGGTGAAGATTCAGTGCTCCACCCCGCAGGGAACAGCGTCTGCGGGGAATCCCCGTCACGGGGAGGTTTATACTTGCCGGGAATGACGGGTTCCGTGTTGACTGAATATGGGGATGGAGCGAAGCGGAAGCGGAGGGTGTTTGGAAATTCCCCGATATCATCGTCACTATCGTCTATATCGTTGTCGTCGTCAGGCTCATCGTAAATATCGTCCTCGTCCATGAAGCTGTAATCGACGGTGCAGATACCACAGATCTTCAGGTGATGATCTTTGCACACCAACCCACCATTAGGGAGCTCGACAGGGCTGTCTGGGCGAAACGGCATGATGGCGTTGAGGGTTGATGATAGTTGTTTATTGCGCAGAATCAATATGCTATAAAAGTGTTGCTGACTCGTGCACGCTAGTCTGTTTGCGTTCTGGGGTCTTGGGTTCTCAATAACGCGAGCCTTGATAAAAGAAGGTGTACCAGGGGGCCCAGTGTCAGCGTTCTTCCACGGGAGGTTGCATGCTCGGCGCTCGTTGGACCGGGTTATTGTGGATCCGAAATGACTGTTGACTGCTCGGGTGGGTCGCCAACTCTCAGCTGGCTTCACTGCAGAGTGCCTAGCGCTTCCTTGGGAGTCCATCTTGCGCCATTGAGTTTATCGTAAATTATCGTATTTTCCGCGAGAAAGCCCTAGGACGGGAACTAGAAGACGGGAAATCTGGCGATCTGGCTTAATGCCTCCCGACTCCCTGATGCTCCCTTTCTTCTTTTTCCCCGTAATTATCGTCTTAGTCCACTTCTGATACCACGAAAGCCATACTAATTCCACAGAAGGCTAAATTATCTTTCTCTCTTCTACTTTTTATTGGGCATGTACTCACAATTGGCACTGCCTAGGTTGGGAACTTCGGATGACAGACCTCCAGCACCTCTAGAGTACATAGATTTGAACAATGACCTGTATAGTGATATTTCGATATCAACATCACCGAGTATTAGGCTTAATACCATAGCTCTGGCAAATCTTTCCCTTAAAAACCATGATTTATACGAGCTAGTTAAATACCGTAACTCAGATTCGGATGCAGCTACATGCAGTATAGCTAGGACTATGAGCTATGTCTTCCGAAGCCGCATATAAGAACTATATCTCATTGTTTGCTCTTTCCAAATATACTATCATACTGCAGTGCTTTATTTCTATAGTTCGCTTGATTCGGTCAAAGAAGCGTACTATCAGACTCCTCCAACGCTTTTGCAATTTCTAGATCAGCTTTCACCCTCGCAACTTTATCCTCAACCACCCGGACAGCATCAGCTCCGATCGGAATTCGGAACAATTTCTGTCCGCGCAGCTTTCCGCCCTTCAGGATGATCTCGAAAAGATGCTCGACGCCTTTAGCAGGATCACCAGGCTGCTTTTGGCCCGCCCGCTTAATGCCGTCGAACGTCAATTCTGCGAAGCTCCCTTCGTATCCGGCAACAACGCCTTTCGATGGTTGATTGAACACATTGTGGTCTAAAAAATTCGTCCGGAACGCCCCAAATTCCGGAACCAGGACTGAAATCCCGAATTCTTCCACCTCTTTTGAGAGGGACTCCGACCAAGCTTCGAGTCCAAACTTGCTGATAGCATAGACACCATTGGCTGCATCACCACGAATACCAACGTAGCTGCTCACATTCACAATCATCCCACCTCTCCTAGCTCGCATGCTTGGCAGAGCTGCCTGCGCAATATATAGAGGACCAAAGGTATTGGTCTTCATCTGCTTCATGAGATCGGCTTCCCTATACGTGAAATGATTTTAGTAACGGAGCAAATGCGGAGCCTGAGGAGGGTATGGGGGAATATTTACGTAAAGCGCTCAAGAGGGCCAAGGGCTCCGTAACCAGCATTATTCACGAGGATATCAATATGACCATAGATAGAGATGGCCTCCTGTATCTTTGTGGTGATATATTGCTGTGTACCAGCAACATCCAACTCTATAACAGTCATGCCTCTATCTCGCAAAGGTTCTATAACCGAAGACGATCTTTGTTTGTCGCGGCAGGTACCAATGACACGGTGACCCTCGCTCAACGCACGACGAGCCAGGATCTCACCAAGACCTCCAGAGGCACCCGTAATGAACCAAACAGGGGCTGACATATTGAGACTTGATGCTGGGGTCAGAGAATGAAGGATGCGCGACCGATAATGTATACAAAGAAACAGTTATTCCAGTGAAGGGACAAGGGGCTAATATAAGTAACCGCGGAATAGTGATTTTCAATATAATGTTGTTTGGTGTTAGAGTTTCATGTCAGCCAGAAAAGCCGTTGTTGCCGATATTCCCGCTTTCTCGATGTCAGCCTCCCCACAATACCGTGACCAGCCTTTGTAGAATACTGGTGACGAATCAAAATCGAAGTATGAAAGTTAAAATCATTGCAACAACCAGCTCCTCCGCACCTATATTCGCTGGGCGAAAATGATACAGCGCAGGTGGCACCGTTAATGCTGACCTGGCTTGCATAAAAAGTTCCTTGACAAAAGGCAGTATTGCTCCTACTAAAATACCTGTAGACAGAGCTATACAGATATCTTGCTCTTCAGGAATCTTTAAAGTATCAAGTCCGCGAAACGCCTTTATAAGCTATCTTTTCCAGCATGGGGAAATTCTCTAAATTCTCTTAATGCTTCAAAAAACATACAACAGCCTGGGATTCGCATGTGGTCACCCACCATACTACTAACCAGCCGGCGTGTGATTTAAGTACGGCTGAGCGGACGGGAAGCCCTGTTTTCCACACCCTATGGTCGTATGTACTAGACCCTTTAAGTTTTAGACCTATGTAGGTAAATAGCAGCCAAAAGCAAGCACCGCGTTTGCGCAAGTCAAGGTGATGGAAGGAGTGCGGGGTTGAAGGAGGTGGACATGTTGAAGTGAAAAAATATGCTTCCAACTTACATCTCCACCTTCATACCATTGTCTCCTAGTGTCGAAGAGGAATATCCTGATAGGTTGTCGGCTCTGGTGAGTGTTTACTTCCAAAAAAAATGCCTATAGACCAAAAACAGAGGATTCTAACCCCAATGGGCCAAACGTTCGAAACATAGAAATATCCGGAGCCCGATGTGTCAGGAATGGCAAAGTAAACGTGTCGAGTCCTACCTTAAGGGGGTGTGTTTAATAGGGTTCTGAGCGATTTCGAAGAATAGCAGTCTATGATGTTATTTTTATACCTTCACATATAATCTCTGTATTTCAAAAATTTTCTTTTTCTTCTATTCTATCTATACCTAGTTAAGCTAGAATATTATATACTCGGAGAATATAGCAAGCATGTCTTTACGGAGAAGTGTGTACTGTCGCGAAAAGTCCCGGGCTGACGAGGAAAGAGACGCCCAACCAACCACAAAGAAAGACAAGGAACCCCATGAAAGTGAAAGTGTACGCAGAGCTTACTCCCTCAATTCACTTCCTATTCCTCGCAAGTCTGAATTCCACCAATTCTATCCCCAGAGGAGCAGAAGTGAGAAGCAAACGAAGGAGAGTCAACTCAACCTCAAGCGAGCAGCAAGCAGCGATGTTGAAGTGCCGGGCCTCCGGCCGACAAAGCTCCTGATCACATCAAAGGATCACAAAATCCAACACTGGCTTTTATCCTCGCAAATTACCTTCAGCTCCCACGATCCACACCTCGCTATGCAGAGTACCGCGCCCGGCCTAAGCCCATCAAGTTGGTATCGACACGCGAGGAGCAAGAGCAGCCGGATACAACATCCACCACCCGCAAGCCCAACCTCGGATACGAGTTCCAAAGCAGCGATTGACCTATAACAGCAAGGACTGCTTCGAATTTCTGATAAAGAACGGGTGCCCATCGAAGCCAGGAGGTACTGGGCCTCGCGAGGCCTGCAAGACAACGAGTCAGGGGCTGCTTGCGGGGGGGCTGGACTGGCAAGACACCGATGGACACAGCTTCATCACCTCCTGATCTCGCATCTCCGCGGCGTAGTATAGTGGTATCCAGCCATCCTTATCATTGATATTAGGACCAGCATCCTTGTTGAGCAGCAGCTTTATTATCTTCTACTTTGTCAGACAGCCGCGTTTTAATTTTCTGGTACCTGTTGATTGCGGCAAAGTGTGACATCCTCATTGACAATATTAGTATTTGCGCCTTTTCCGGGCGGGCGACCTCACTACTTCCAGACGCTTGTTCCCCTCGATGTAACGTAGTGGTATTATATTGGAGTCATTCTGAACCCTGTAATCGGCACCCTTATCAAGGAGTAGCTTCACTACCTCTTGATGCCCGTTCTTCGTGGCGTAGTGTAGCGGTGTCTTGCTATCCAGAGTACTGATATTAGGATCAGCATTTCTATCAAGCAGTAGCTTTACTACCTCTTGATGCCCATTTATCGCGGCCCCGTGCAGCAGTGTCCAGCCATTCTTATTGATATTGGGATCAGCACCTTTGTCAAGCAGCAACTTGACTATCTCCTGATACCCATTGCGCGCGGCATCATGTAGCGCTGTCCAGCCATCACTATTGATATTAGGATTAGCACCTTTGTCAAGCAGCAACTTGACTATCTCCTGATATCTATAGATTATAGCGAAGTGTAGTGGTGTCAAGCCATCCTTACTGATATCAGGATTAGCCCTTTTGTCAAGCAGCAACTTGACTATCTCCTGAT
>NW_027263599.1:0-176165 GCF_044049455.1 Aspergillus lucknowensis | reverse complement strand
TCTATAGATTATAGCGAAGTGTAGTGGTGTCAAGCCATCCTTACTGATATCAGGATTAGCCCTTTTGTCAAGCAGCAACTTGACTATCTCCTGATGTCTATAGATTGTGGCGAAGTGTAGTGGTGTCAAGCCACCCTTACTGATATCAGGATTAGCCCCTTTGTTAAGCAGCAACTTGACTATCTCCTGATGCCCATTGCGCGCGGCATCGTGTAGCGCTGTCAAGCCATCCTTACTAATATAAGGATTAGCCCCTTTGTCAAGCAGCAACTTGACTATCTCCTGATGTCTATAGATTATGGCGAAGTGTAGTGGTGAGCCATCCGTACTGATATTAGGATTAGCCCCTTTGTCAAGCAGCAACTTGACTATCTCCTGATGCCCATTGCGCGCGGCATCGTATAGCGGTGTCCAGCGTCCATTATCCTTGATATTAGGATTAGCATCTTTATCAAGCAGTAGCTTCACTATCTCTTGATACCCGTTCTTTGCAGCGTAATGTAGCGGTGTTTGCCCGTTTACGTCCCTGGGACTCGGATTGTGTTGCCCGTTGAGTAGGGTTGTCGTCGACTGCACAAGTCCAAAGTGTGCGGCAATATGAAGACCTATCATCTGAGGATCCTTGTCACTCCACTTGAACGTTGTGGAAGTCATGATAGCCTGAGCGAAGGCAGAAATATTAGCCTTATGACGAAGAAAATTCAGTATCAATCCGTCCCCTTCAATTGACGACATGCGAGCATGGTGTCCCCAATTTTGTGCGGCGTAAGTGAAAAGCCTATTAGACTGTAGGCGGTCCTTAAACTCGGCATAAGATCGACAGTAGCCGCTCTCAAAGATGCTAAACGACAGGTATGTAACGCATATTCTTGTAATCTCGGTCTCTGCATCTGGAAACCAATGTTTCTGCGTTCGCTCAAAGTATTCTTGCGTCGTATAGTGAACTAGCCGAATGACACGGCTTGCTTCGTCGATAGTGACCAATCCCGCGCATACTGAAAGCATGACTTCAAATGGGGGGATGTTATCCTGGTCGAGCTCACGCGTGCCAAGTTCCACTGCAAGTGCATGCTGAAGTTCATCACAAGTCAACGGCCTTCTTGCACAGATGATCCAGCCTATGACTTGCTTCGCAAGCGCCTTCTGCTCTTTATGCTGTCCTTCGATTCGTTCAACAGCGTCATTGTAGGCATGATCATATGCGCCAGATCCAGTCGGTAGGGCCTGAAGAGTGGCTTGGATAGATTTGCGCGATGTCTTCCCAACCAAAGAGTCGAGGTGAAGTCGTGCCAGTAGGAACCTAGCAAATTCAGCACGTTTTATCTAGAAGAGGGTAGGAGACATACATCCCGTCGGCTGCCTTGACAATTGCGGTCTTAATTTCTTCCTGCAGCTCAGGACTGCTGATCACAAATGCTGGTAGCTGCGGTATGTTAGCATCTAGATAACTCCGCACATCATTATTAGTCGCACGTATTGTGACCCGCATGCTTCCTTCGAATATTTTCTCAATTTCTGGAATAATTCTCGAAGTGGCGAAGATGTTTACTCCGCACTTTGCTTGGAGTGCGAAAATCTCGGAAAGAATTCTAGTCCGACAACCATCGTATAATTGAGATTCGTCAAGCGCATCAACGATGATAAAGACTCGAGAGTATATCGCAGCCACAGACTGGAGAGCTGTCGAGATTTCGCTAGCCGTCGGCTGTGTTTGTTTCTTCTTATGATGGTCGTGGAGAAGTTGCACACTATTTGGCAACGAAGACTGTTGCTGGCACAGCTGTTTCAGCAGACTTGCGAGGAGGTCCTCAGCTTTTTGCTCATGATGTTGCCGAAAGTTGCAGTAAATGTATGCTATACCAATACTGGCGTCGGATTCAAACTTTTTATAAAGCTCGTCGATCACAATTGCTGTCAGGATTGTCTTCCCAGCTCCAGGAATGCCTGGACAGAACAGCGTCTGCTTCCCAGCGTTCACCCAATGCTGGAACTCGGTAGAATCGAGAAGCCATTTGCCAGTTCCTATCTGTCGCCTCCGGAGATTATCAGTTTGTTGAGCGCCATAGTTGACCGGCGTGAGCCAGTCGAGAATGTCAGAGCTTTCCATCCTGTCGAAGTTAGACCTCATCGTCTCAATATCTGCCGCTATTCTGTCAAGCGCTGGATGATGATAAGCATTTATTTAAAATCTAGACGTGCTGTCTGACAAGGTTACGTACATTGCTTAATCCAGGGTAAATCCCTAACACCTTGCCCAGGAATGACAAGCAGAAGTTCTTTTGCGTAGGATGCTGCAGTTGCTGCAGCGTATGGCTGCCAGACCTTGTTCTTGTGCGAATCGGCATAGTCACAGATACCTCGGATAACGAGACAGGGAAACGAGTCCAAAAGCCCTAAGAAGATTAGATGCGAAAATTCCGCGGCGGATTAAACAAGGCCTTACCAGCAGCCTCCATTTCAAAGCACTTAATTTTCGCCTTTTGTGCCCACTTAACTCTCAATGTGGCATCCTCTAGCACCCGACCCGCAGATCCAATAGTCCCGTAATGTATCTGGGGGTCATTGTTATACCTGTCTTTCCTCCTGACAAGGTTAACATTGTCGGGCCCACAGCATGATTTGCACGATCTCTTCCCCTCATTGTGAATCACATCTGACTTAAAAAGGCGGTCTTTTCCTGGACCAGGGTAGCTGAACCTCGTTGCCATAAGGGGGTTGTTGGCGAGCATGTCTGCGAGTAGTGCAGGGATCTTCGGGCCTTTCCGTGCATGCTGACCACGGAGCATGGAAACCGCGTTCAACACGATATGTGGCGGCTTGTTCAGTTGGCCACCAATATGGATAAACTCTTTTGCCTGCAGTGACTTGCCAAAGTCATACTGCACCACGGCTTCTGTGGACTTTGAATGCAGGCTAATAATAACGTCACCCAGTCTGATATCTTGCATGTCTTCGGAGTCATCTTCAGAATCTTCCTCCGATTGCTCACTCTCTCCATTGTTTTCCCGCAAGCCGTAATAAGGCGCCCCACCACCAGTCCCGACCATCAGCCCAAACCTGACGGCTGGAAAGCTGCGCAGCATGTCCTTGGCGACAGTAGCAGCAGACACCTTGCCTGTTGTTTCCGCAGGCAAACAGGCAATGACCACATTGTGATCACCTATCCTGCCCAGAAGGTACGAATTCGTGTCGTTCGGATTAGCCGCCGGAAGGACTGGATGCTCTTCATCCAACATGGCCCCGGCGGCGACCAGCTCGGTCTCAGGCAGGGCACATATCCACCCGACCGTATAGTCGCTGTGATCGAATTTCCTAGGAGATTCGGACATTCTAAAGGACAAAAGAAAGCAACACGGCTGGGCCTCCTCAAATAGCAGGATGTAGGAATGCTGTCGATGTACGTTGTCTCATGTGGAGAGATTATAGAGAAAGGGAGAGCGGGGTTTTGGGCATCGCGCCTGCCATTCAGCCTCGCCTTGGTTTTCTCAGCCTTGCTGAGTTCATCTCAGCCGCGCCAAAATTGCAACCTGTGCTGCCAGGGCATCCAATTACTTACAATCACAACTTCAGGGAAACCCTGCAGAAGACTTGGGCTGAACACCAGAAAGGTGGACTCGGCAGGACTCTAGAGCGGTCCTTCGAGTTGATGATCTGAGGGCCTTATGATCCGGAACAAGGCCTGAGCATGTCCGAATCTCCTAGGCAACTCGATCACAGCGACTCGACTGCACCTTCCCTCGAAACAGTATCCGAAGACGAGCCCCAGATTCTCGATTCGGCTAAAAACCCAGGTACAAACAATGAGTGGTGCAGTGCGCTCACGTCCTGTCCTTCCCAGCGAAGCTCGTATGTTTAGCGACTCGAGTATTTATGGGCATTTATACGGATGAAGGCTCAACCGGGAATAACAGGGCTAAAATTCTTCCCACGCCCGGCCTGATCAACTTCGATCTGGCTTCAGCAGCCAATGGGGTGACGCTCTGCCCCAGCTGCCATACGAAGATATTGCCGTCGATACGAAGAGATTGAGAATACTATGGGATCTTTGGTTTAGGGACGATGCGGAAACAATTGGTCCAATATTAGAAGAGTGGTCGGTTGGGGTGCGATGACAATGATGGTCTGGAAGACGATGTTGACATGGAAGAGGACGAGGAGGAGGAAGAGGAGCTTGAAGAGGACATCAGAGAGCCTCTCATGAAGCTACAACGAGTAGCACATGCCTCATTTGACTACCACAGATGGAGATGGACAGGAGCAATTCCCCGGATGCCAAAACCCCAGGAAAGGGCAAATTATACCCGGTTGGCGATCCGTTAAGGGGAAATCTGTCAATACTCGGACTGGATTTTGCCGGTCAATTTGCGCTTTCTCTCTCGCACGTCTCCAGCGATAGGCACCTCATCCAAAAAGAAACCCGTCGCCCGCCGATCCAGTCAGCCAGGTTTGTAGATCTTTGAAAGCGTCAAGGTCGCTTTTCATGAGCGAAATATCGACGGAAGGGTCGTGCCAGTGGTGAGTGCGTTTGGTTTTGGTGTTGTGCAACGACTCCCCAATATATCAACCACTATCGTTATGAGGATAAGCGTACCGTCCTGGACGAGCATAATATTTGCAGGGTTAACGTCATTATGAACAAGTCCGGGGGGGTGGGGGTGTTTAATAGCAGCCAAAATTCCTTCTAGCCCAATTTTCCATATTCTCCTTCACAAGCTGGCGCGTGCTTGCAAGAAAGACAACATTGCCAAGATATTAAGGGTTGACTGCTTCAAGAAGTGTAGATATATATCGCTTGAAGTATAGTCCAGAGACTCGGCCATGGGTGTCCTGGCAACCATAATAAACTATAATGTTTGGGTAGGGATTCTTGTGAAGAATTTCGCCCGTTTTAACCTCGCGGGTGACTTGCTTTTCAAGATCTCTATCAACATACACGAGGAGACTTGGTATTTTTATGTAAACTAATAATCAAGCGGTCTTTATCCCTAGGCCCCTGTCCTTGGTTGGAATTACCTTGACTTCCTAGAGCCAGTGTCTTTGGCTGATTAAGTTAATCTGCCCATTTTCCAGAATATAGTACGCTGTCTTGTCGGGCAAAGATCCAGACATAAGAAAAACTTAGTTTGCCATCAGTCCTTTCAAGGCCTCACTCGCTTGGATGACTTCCGTCTTGACATGGAGGATCAGGAGGCTGTTGGCAAAGAAATTTTTCGAGGTGGAATGTTCTGGCAGCGACGACGAGATCCTTGCGCGACTAGTTTGAGAAGAGAAAGAAGAGTAAGAATAGAATAATAAACCATACCCTGATGTAACGGACTTTTCAATTTTGTACATTCGCTGTAGAAACTGTACCTCCTTCTTGGTTGTAGCTATGCCCCCAGAACCCGGAAGAAGGAAGCTCAATGGGTTGATGGCAGCAATTGGGGGATGCGGGGAATATTCCGGAGGCTTGTCTGTCGGGCCAAGAAGGACCAACAACGGGACTAGCCGTGATCTCTTTTTCCCCGGTTCATTCTTGTATGAAAAGAGCCACGCTTTCGACCTTGTTCGAGATCTTGAGCTGAGGGAGAGGAACATGATTTACTGTTGTTGATTTGCCTGGTTGTTTGTCAGCACACAAGTTGCGCATACCAATTTGATGATCTTGACAATTTTTTTCTTTCTTTCTCTTTTATTTAAAAAAAAAAAAAAAAATTCCCACTAATTCAGCATCGATTGCACCCCTATTATGAGATCACGGCTGGGGTGCCTCAGGCTGCTGCTGAGGACCACGGCTCCACTGGACCCATGATCTCCGATGCAGAATTTGATGTGTTCTCTTCAAGAAATGACTCAGCATCTCGACCTGTCAAAACAGACGCCAAGGCCAAGTGATCTTCAGACCAATGTTGTGGCGTGGCTAACACACGTGCCCGTGCTTAGCACGCCATCTGCCTCGAGCCTCTCAACTGCCCAGAGTGGCCCAGGGTAGCTCAGGGTCCACACGAGAAATCTGATCTCCGGCAGTCTCGCTCTTTTCCCCTGAATTCTGATGGACACACGACCGTCCCATCCTCCCCGTCGTCAGTATGACGCTGCCCACCGTTGCTCGGGCATATCTGGTGCGCTGGCGATGGTATCTTTGCGGTGCGGGTGCTGCATGTACTCTTCTCTGGACGCTTTACTTCCTCTCTCTCCCCCAGCGACCGACCGTCATCCCACGTCCTCACACCTTCTCTGCCGACAATGACACCTCCCTACCTCCCCTCACAAACCCAGATCTGCCTCCATCTGGTCCGCCGACAGAGGCCGCGGGAAATTCAACCTTGGGAGTGAGTCCACGCCTGGGCACGCTCTATTGCTTGCCTTCTGTACTCATCGCAATTCTAACGACTTTCCAGTTCGAAGCAATCCTAGCACTCTCTCCGTTCCCCTCCTGGCGCACAACCGGCCTCCAAGCCGCAGCACAGTTCACAGGCCTGCAAATCCAAATCCCACCCCAACCGCCTATCCACCCCGAAATAATCGATGCCTTCGCCGGCCTAGGCTCCGAGGACCGAACACACCCCAACCACGGCTCGGCCACCGCATGGGTCGCTCACCTCGACCTGATCAAGCACGTCGTGCAGTCGAACTACGAAACAGCGCTGATCCTCGAAGACGATGTCGACTGGGACCTCTCGATCCACGAAGAGATGGTCGCCATCGCCGAGGCTGTGCGCCAACTAACCAAGACGGACCCGTCGGAGAAGGCGCCCTACGGTCACTCGTGGGATGTTCTTTGGATTGGCCACTGCGGTGAGGGCTGGGATCCGCACATGGAGACCATATACGTCAATGACAAGACTGTGTGTCCGGTCGATAAGTACGTCGGTTTCGCCAAAGGTCGTGTCGAGAATCTGGCCGCGGCCCAGCGCGCCGTCTTTCATTCTGCCGGGCCCATTTGCAGCTTTGCCTACGCGTTGACCAGGGAGGGCGCCAAGAAGGTGCTGCTCGACGTCGGCGCGGGTAAAGATGAAGCCTTCGACATCGCGTTGATGAACGGCTGCAGGGAGCGAGACTTGACCTGCATATCGGTGTTGCCGGAGCTGTTTCGCCACCATATCCCGTCGAAAGTCGGGGGCGGGAGCCTTGTCAACTCGGGTGATGGGGAAGGTATTGACGTCGAAGTTGAGATGGGATACACGGAGAATATTCTCGAGAGTGCAAGATGCCACGCCTTATGGGGGAAACCTTGCCTGGAAAGGGATGACTGAACGGCAGGTCTTATTGGTGCGTCTGATGAAACCGGCTTTTAGTGGCCGTTCATTCACCCCTGTCCGATATCGAACTTAGGGTGGAACTGCTGATTAGAAGCGTTTCAAGTCTTTATGTACACATCCGTTGGATTTGGGTGCCTGGGCGTACGGCGCAGGCTTCAATGTATTTATCTACTTTATCATAGAGTACATATTTCTTTTTTAATGCCTCAAAGACTGTTGATATCTTCCTACCATCGTAGTTATCCCGCCTTCATTCTCACCTTAGTGAGTCCAAACATCCGTTCCCTAGCTCTGCGTAATTCTTCGATGCCCTTACTCGGAAGTCGCCTATGGTCACGATTTGTCCATAAAAATAGCAGAGATATTCCGCCCTCCAAGAATAGAATTCTGCCGAGGAATATCGGTCGGCGGAGTCGGATTCCATATCCTCCGTAGCTACCCCGTTATGCCCTCCCATCAACCCAGAGACAGATGAGATTGCCAGATCCAGATCCGAAATCCGTACCGAGAACGATCCCCATGGAGTCATCTTCATCTTGAACAGCCTCCCAAGCGCGAGGGATCATTCGCCCACGATCCCGCACGCCTCAGCCGCGAATCCCGGTGGGGATCGGCGAGAAAGCGTGCCACCTTCTCCTCAGACGGGAGTGGACAGAGCTGACGGCGGAATCCAGACGATATCCGCCGTGAGTGTGGAGTATCTATCAAGCATCCGCCACTTCAGCGAGGCAGTGCAGACGGCCGCAATGCCACGCTGCTACCAACCGAGTGGGAAACGGCGTGTTCGGCGCCCCGGGGGCCTTATTTTAGCACTGACGATCATCACGGAGGCGGCGCCTTGGCTGGTGCTTGTTCGCAGGATGTCTCTGCCTGGTCAAGTTTACTCTTCAGAGTCTTCACTGGGAAGTTCGGAGTGGATGCCCATGGTCTTACGATATCCGTTCCGGATCTAAAATTGTCTCTCAGCTGAATGCTACCATCCAAGATATAAAAGGCGTCAGGATTCCCTTCTTGCTCTCTTTCTATTCTACCTCATCATCCTTATCCTCATCCTCTCTCAAATCATCGGGAAGTTATCAGTTACTATAAAAATGAAGACCGCAACGCTCGCAACTCTCGTTTCCCTCCTCTCCATCACCGGAGCAGTCCTCGCCTCGCCGCTTGAATCCGCCCATCTCGACAAGCGCGCCACCTGCGTCGACCTCGATTACCGCCCCCTCAGCGAGGCCGAGGCCTGCCTCAACTTCCTGCGCGGCCGAGGCGACCAGGACTGCCATGTCAGCGGCGCCAACCAGAATTTCTGCGAGGACGGACACACAGTTATTGTCGGGAGCAACATTCGGAATAAGAAGGAGGGTGTGACTTCTGCGTGGTACGTCTTTCTTAACCTCTTCCTTTCTATACTCTGTTGAGATAACAGATTGCTGACGATGTATGTCTCGGTCTCTAGTCGCGATGTTGCTCTTGCCGTTCAGCAGATCATCGATACATGCACCCGCGGGGACGAGGTTACCGGTAAGACTCACCATTTATATTGATTTCATCCTGACCTTTGCGGATGGTTTCTCACTTCAAGTTGTCTCAGCAGGTAACGCCTACGCCAATGGCAATGGCGATCTCCTGGTTGCCATTACCTATGGCTAGGCGAGGTTTCGCTGCGTCGTGGGATGCGATTTGAGTGTTGTCTGATATGTATTTGATGCTGGCTATGAGACGTATGCGATAGAATGGTTAGACCTTCGTTTTATCCCAGGTGGGGATATAGTTCTCTGAATTTCATGATTCCCAATGCATTCATTATATGATGTGAATTTTTAACTAGAAGCAATCTGAATTCTGTCGACGCCAGTCACGACATAAAGCGACGACGGGCCAAATGGGAACGTCAGAATTCCTCATCTGCGAACGACCGGTATCCAATTAGCGGAAATAAATGCATGATTCCAGTGTTCAAGATCTCGAGAATGCGGGACAAGTGCAGTTTCTTTTCGAAGAATCTGTACCAAGCCCTAAGTGCTTTGCAAACTCGGCTCTGCCTCTTGAATTTGAGCCTCAAGACGCTTGTTATCCATACTCAACTCAACTCAGCCCGTCTCAGCGCAACCCGTCGCGAAAAATTGGGAACGGGGTTATCCTGAAAGGGTGCGACCACCTCTCATACGCGAGCTATAATTTACGTCTGCCCTGAGCCGGATCAGCGGTATCAATTTTTAGCAACACACTAGATATAGCTAGCGCAACTATTGATTGATATCCTGGCTTGGATCTGCTCTTCAACCCTTTAAGGCTAAGACTCGCTAGATTAGGAGCTAGTCCCGAGTACTGAGCGGGTCGATCCAGAGATTATATTCTTGGAAAAATGGCAACCCGTTCTTTCTGTGCCCTGAGGACAAGGTCGACATGCTGGTCAGGTAGATAACCCTTCGTCCAGTTACTCGGGCACCCGAAACAATACCACGGGATTCGAGAATCCCAGATTCAAGTGACGCGAATTCCAGACTACCCTAGATGTGAAGCGATATTCGAGAGAATAGGGCTCCGCGCCCTACAGCACAACAGGCAGAATCCCAAGCGGACTCACCCCCGTCCATAATCAGGAGCTCGCATCTCCACGAAAACCACGCAATGCAGGAAGTGAGTGACCAGACCCCGAAGGCTGCATCCCCCAACACTCCCAGGAGAATTAAAAAGTACTCTATTTAAATAGCTGTACGCTGTCGAAGTAAATAGGCCAATCCAATCCAGTCCATCCCTCTTAACCACTTCCGACGACCTCAAGACCTAATCTAGTACAGCCCAGCATGAGGACTCCTCTTCTGGGCCGACCCGGACTCCTCCTCCTTCTTCTCCTCCTCCGCAGACTCGGTAATCAGACTCATCCCCTTCCCGATCGTGGCCGCAACCTTGGCCATGCGCTCCTGCGTCACCTCGACGTTCTGCTTCTCGGCACTCCATCCCAGCCCCATGGGGAGACGCTCATTTTCTAAACAAAGTCAGTCAGTCGTCAGCACCTCCCCATCCAACAAAAGAAGCAGAAGAAGCGCAGGACCACAAAATGTGACTCCCGGGGACAACGCACCAAAGAAATACTCCAGAAACGCGCGATCAACAACACCGGCCTCAACGTCCCCAAACGCCGCAATCAGCCCGCCCACCTCGCCGAGGTTGATCTCGTTCTGCTTCGCGGTAAACACGTACGTCGGGTTGAAGGCCTTGGAGTTCAGCTGGCGCGCGACCTTGCTGTTTGCCAGCATGGTCGTTGTCACGGTGGGCGCGGTCCAGTACGACTTGGTTTGGTCGAAGACGGCCTGGTCGAATGTGTCGGCGGGGCCGAAGTAGGCGTCTGCGCGGCTGTAACGATTATTACATTAGTATTGTAAACATCTGGGGAGCGATGTTTGGTTTTCCTGGTTGGGTACCTGAAACTGGCGTCGTGTTCGAGGATGTTGTGCTGGTTTAGCTGGTCGCTGGTGGTTAGTGTTAGTACGATCTTGGAGATCGAAGGATTGGAGATAAATGCAGGTGAACGCACAGATCGAAGTAATCAGCATCTGGCTCCGGGTTCCCCAGAAGACCGTTCTCGAACTGGCCATTCGCCAGGTCCGGGTTAAAATTGAACAGCGAAGTTAGGGCATTGACGAGGTCAGGGCGCGTGATGTTGCGGCCGTCGCGGGGTATGTAGTTGTGGTTTGCGAGGGTGTTGAGCATGGGGCATGGGCTACGGGCTGTCGCACAGTTAGCTTGATATTCATGATGTTAGACAGCTGAGTGTACCGTCTCCAAGCATGGCGGGCATCCACTGGTGAGAGCCATGATGGTGGCCGTGGCCGCCAAGGTTGATGTCGACGTGGATGCCGGCGGAGGCAAGGCCAACGAGGCCGACGACAGACTGGACGGCAAGCTTCATCGTCTACAGCGGCACTGAGCCAGGGTATATTCGTGGAGAGAAGGTAATTCTGTCGTCAACTGAGTTCAATGGGTCTTTTGCCTGGGGATCGCCCTCGCCCCTTATAGCAACCCTATGGGCAGAAGGACCCAAAGTCCCAGACAAAGTCTCACTCGCTCGCCCGCTCGCAGGCACACCAACAGCGCTAACAGCGATTCAAGCACACAGAATTACAAATCTCCCCTGCACTCCACGATCTTCCGCGGGCTCGGGAGCCAAACCGGGAGCCCTGTGATCCTGTAGGCCTGCCGATCGTCATTTGCGGATAAGCTTATTGCTATTGGGCTGGCGGTTTGTGCCTCCTGCGCTCTCTGGGCGAATTTCCCCCAGGGGTCGATCGCCAGTCACTGATTTGGGAGCGACTCCATGATGGTGCGGGTGAGATTCATTGCCTCAAGGGTTGAATCAACAATAATTCGCACTCGCAGGCTGCAGCACCTGCAGCAGTCACAACAATGGGATTGCGTTTGCGGCTGTAGCGGCGAGCCGGAGAATTGTCAGCGACAACGTGCGAGGCACAGAATTGGCTATTGAAATGGTTCCATCACTGGTGCAGGAGGGGTGACTCTCACGAGTCAGTCAGCGTGATGCTCCTCGGCTTTCTGCAGCTGCCTCCGCCTCTGCCTGACCGCAATTTCACAATTGCCTCACGGAGAGGCTTCTCAAGGACTCAAATACAAGGATAAACCCTGAAGATGAGCCTCGGAAATCCCCTCACGGCCAATTCGGGAAAGAGGGGTCACCCTCAGCGTGATGAGAACGGATATTCGTCGCGCACCGTGATGGCCATCACATCCACATCGCTGAGCCAACATGAAGTCCAACTACCCAACCGCTCACGCAACGGCGATTGGCCCAAATAATTCCAAAGAGTGCCCCTCGGGGGGATTCCGGTGCTATGCAGCCTCTTCGTTGGCGCCTTGGCTTCTCGATATCTGTCGTCTGAGTGGCTGGAGGGACGGGCTAGGACCCAACCCTGCGGGATCTCAGGCGGCCCATTGGCGCGCCCCTGAGCCCTCAGTGGCCGCTTTCGTGCGTTCATGCAGAAGGTTCCTGCAGGCTGCAGGGGGGAGCCACTCAGCGTGGAGGGAGCTGCAGCTGTGGGTTTGTGCAGGGAGAACGAATCGAGAGCTCTGGAGATGCCGGGTTGGCAGGCATTGCGGGGAGCCCTCTTGAACCACGTCTCACAAAGAGCGAAAAAGTACTCGATTCTGACGACTGACTACACAGTAATAGTATACTCCCCCCCTTCCTCCGTCGCAATCGTCCCATTATATGCCTCCCCATCAACAAACAGCGCCGCATCCCCGTTCACAAGCAGCGTCAGCTCATTCCCCAGCAGCGACGTGATCGTCGCCTCCGTCAGCGCGCCCCCTTCCCACGAGATACTCACCTCGAACCCACCACGAGCCACAAGCCCCGTCACAGAACCCGTCGGAACAGCCGCCGGCAGCGCAGGAAGGAGATGCACAACTCCCGCATGGCTCTGAAGCAGCAATTCAGGGATCGCTCCCGTGTACCCGAAATTCCCATCAATCTGGAAGACGCTCCCCTCTCCCGCATCGCTGTTCCACAGATTCGCAAGCAGATACGTCTGCGCCCACGTCTGCACACTCGCCCACGCGTCGTCGCCGCGGTACAGCCGCGCGTACAGCGCAATCGCCCACACCCGAGACCAACCCGTACTCCCGCCGCCGCTGTCCAGGCGGTGGTCGAGGAGCACGCCCGCGGCGTCAGCGAGCTCGCTCGAAACAAGCGGTGTCATCTCGGAGCCTGGGAAGAGGCCGAAGAGCGGGGAGAAGTGGCGATGACCCGGCTCCGTCTCGGCGTACTCGCCAATCCACTCCAGGATCTGGCCGCCGGACCCGATTTGCGCCGGTCGCGTTTTGTTCAGGTACTCCTTGACGGTTTCGGAGAGGTCGTCGGCTATTCCTAGGATTTGGTGTGTTTCGTCGAGCGCAGTGAATAGCTCGAAGAGGAGGGTGTTGTCCATCTGCGGACTGAGGGTGAGACCCTCTGTGGCTCCGGCCTGCGACTGGTCGTCTGGGACCGCGAATGTATTCTCCGGGGAGCAGGAGGGTCCCGTGGTTAAGTAGCCGTCCATGTCGAAGAGGTAGCATTCGAAGAAGGCGAAGAGGTCTTGGAAGATCGGGTAGGCCCGTTCCTCCAGGAAGGTCTTGTCCCCCGTGAACCGGTAGTGCTCCATCATGTGGAGGGCCAGCCAGACACCACCCATCGGCCAGATGGAGTACTGGGTCCCGCTGTCGACTGGCGCTGCATCACCCCAGAGGTCGGTGTTGTGGTGCAGGACAAAGCCCGGGCAGCTGTACATTCTTTCCGCGACATCCTGGCCGCGTTGCTGGACGCGAGAAAGAAGGCCCCAGAGAGGCGAAGTCAACTCCTGCAGGTTCGTAGTTTCTGCGGGCCAATAGTTCATTTCCAGGTTGATGTTGACGGTGTATTTTGCGCCCCAGGATGGTTCGTAGTCTTGGTTCCAGAGCCCCTGGAGCCCAGGGGGTACCCCCTCATCTCCTGTGTCGCGAGACGATGCAATCAGGAGATGCCGTCCGTAGTTGAACAAGAGGGTCGCGAATTGGACGTCGTCATCCGGAGATGATCGGTAGTTCTCTTGCCGCTGGTTTGTCGGAAGCGTCGCATCGCCTGCCGATGTTCCCAGATCGAGAGTAACGCGCTGAGCGAGTGTTTTATGGTCGTCCACGGCCTCCTCCCGGAGCGCATCGTAGCCCAATTCGGCGGCAGCATCAAGTTTGCTCTTGAGTTCCGCTTCCCTTCCGGCGTCATCCTCATACAGAAATGAGGATTCGGCGTCCAAGAAGAAATCCACCGTCGTCGCACCGGACACAACCAAGTTGGCGCCATCGGCAGTTACGGTACCTGTTGCAACAGTTAGTTTTATGAGATTCCGCACAGCGACTCAGTCTGACCTTCGTCGACGACAACTCTCACTTCCGCAGTGAATGTCATGTAATCGAAGTCTCCCGTGTTGGCTGTCATCACAATCGAATTCACCCCGTCCGCGGCCGTGGCCGTGTTGTCCTGAACATAGTTCTCCCGTTCCAAATATGCACTTAGATTAATGGATCCCGCTGTATCAGCCTGGATCCGGAACCCAAGCACTCCAGACGGGGCGCTCGCAATCAATTCTCGTCTACCCGCGTCAGCCAACAATGCCTTTCCTAGCCAGTCACCAGGGAGGGAGCTCACTTATAACCCACACCATCATACCCATATTCACAAGCCGCATACCCCTCAAGGGTATCCAAGTAGCGCACAAAGTCCGTGCCCGAGTCGTCACCCTGGCCCAGATCCACAGCCAAATTCGCCAATACCTGATACTGGCGCGGACTCGTCGGGTTCCCGACCATATCGCTCATAGCGAGCGATCCAGCCCCCGAAATATCGCCATTCACCAGCGACTCTCGCACGGTGGGGAACGAGCCCGCGGCGTTGGAGTTCACCCGGTCGCTGAATGTGCCGCTCCACACGGAGTTCTCGTTCCAGGTGATCGTCTCCGTCGGGGAACAGTAGAGTGTCCCGCCTACTCGGCCATTGCCGACGGGGAGACTGCCGCTGAAGTCGGACGCGGGGGAATCGTACCACAGGTGGCGGGAGCCGTCGATTTCGACCCCAGCGCTGGCGGATATGAGTGTCGTCAGAGCGACTGCGACCCCGAGTTGCCGGCGGAATGCCATCTTCGCACGGGGTGGGAGAAACGAGCGTTCAAAACAGCTGGTTGGCGGGGAGGGAGGAAAATGGGAGACCTGCTGCCGAGCCTGAACCTGAATTGTCGCGGGGACAATGGATTTATACTATTTCCCGTCTTCCTCAAATTCCGGTGGGCTCGTGGTCTGGCCTGGCATGGTGCCGAGATGGCCAGCTGTGACGATCCTCATTCCCCATGGGGACACAACGGTGATCTCCCCCGCGGAGAATTGACGTTAGCGGGAGGGAGAATCGGCAGGATATTTTACGAGTCGACTGATAATTCGCGGCTGAATGCTGACTGTTTGATGTCCTGCCCTAGAAATATCCGAGTGATTCTTCAGGTTCAGACCCATGGTGCGATTCCAAGAGCCTCTTTCGAAAAGCTGAGACGTTTCCTGTCTCATGAGTTCTGTGTCCTCGACTCTCACCCGCCTCTGCGCAGCTGGGCGACGGGTGTCTAGAATTCCGATTCATTTAGCCGACGAATAGCCCCATCTGAAACGCTGGATCTTGCATCCCCCATGGCTCTGGGCAACGCAGCATGCAAGCGATCTTGAACGACGCCAGGAGTGAGGCGGGTGCCTCCGAAGGCGACTTCTCTGCACAGCCAAATTACCCAATTTGCCAACCGGCCTCCCCCCCGGTCGAACTCGGACAATTGCCGAATTCGATCACGCCGTTCATCACGATTTACTAAAATGGTGGATTGGGAGGCTTGGCGAAAAGGGTCATTATTTCGTGGCACTCCACATTAGAGAGAATTGACCTCGGGATTGGAAACCCAGTACCCTTCAAGAATAATCTCAGAGATAGCGCCAGACTCCAGAACGCTGTAGAAACAAAAAACAAAGGAAATCGGTGAAATGATCACCATTAACCAAAAGTAACCTGGTCCAACCGCGGGACCCGACTAGCCCCTTCCACGATTGAAAGATTCAACAACAAATACTGCTTGACTGCCGTCATCCTGACAGGCTGCTCCCGTCGTCAACATGGCCGCATCAATGGGCTCAGGTGTTTCTTTCCTCGTCACCCAAACGGGTATCCAATTGTCGAGTCACAATACTGGCCGCATTGGAGGGCTCAAATATTCCAACTCGAGGGTGATTGAAGCCGTTGGAATTTAAGACGATACAGCAACACTGGCCACGGTGAACGGCTCATTGATTCTCCGAGTACACCCTATCGAGGACAACTGCACCCCTAAGACGGTTCTTCATTTCGAGAATTGGCGGTGGGCGACGACCTTTTCCTCCCAGCTGCTCCTTTGCATGCCTTAACGTGGTCGATGTGAGCGGCCTTGTCCAAAGTCTGGTTGGAATCACGACCGCAGATATATTGCAGGTTATATCCCTTGTCGCAGCTCTTCAAGTGGCGCAGATAGTTGTCTCGGCGCTCACCCGAAAATTGACCACCGCAGCTGCCAAACTGAAACAAAATTTGACTCTGTTCGTGTGCTTTTGACCCGTAATGTCTGGATCTATTACGTAGTGTACTGAAGCCTTTGTCCGGACATCCAAGTTCACAACGGTACCTGTGTGCCCTCGCTTCATGGTGCCTGGGGAGTGTCAGTTTATACAAGGAATGGTAGCGGGCATAACATACAATAGAACGGCCTCATCCTGAAAGGTCTCGCCGCAGAACTTGCAGAGGAGCGGCGAGAGAGGAGTGGCTGCGTCGACATGAGATGGTATGAGGTTGCGGTGGATGGGACGTGGTTTGAGTTCAAGATCCACGGACGGAGTTGACATCACTGATCCCGACTTTGGTGTTAAGGCATTGTGGGATTCTGGAGAGGAATTTGTCCGCTTGAGAGTTGGCTGGCTGGAGGTCTCCGAGAATGAAGGTGTATCAATATCAATCTGAGGCGATGCACTAATATCTAGAGTGGGTAAATTGGAAGGTGGAAGAGGTACGCAGGGTTCTTGGGAACCATGCGGCTCAGATAGAGTGGCTGCATAATGAACGAGTGGATCATGAATTTGAGGGTGCAACCAATCCGAAATTGATGGAGCACAGCCGTACGGGTCGCAGATCCAGTTATCGAATACTAAGTCCCAATCATACCCAGTGAACCAAAGTTTGTGCTTCGATCCCCGGCTGAACAGCAAAGTTGGCATTGCTGCCGTACCGCGGTTGGGAGTTGCCTAGTCCCTGGAAGGGCCAAAGCACTGACCCTTTACAAGAATATTCATCTTCAAGTTCTTGGTTCTGAATGGAGAACGCGCGGGATCACTATCCCGCGCAGATCCAATTAGCGAGGTGCGAATATGGTCGAATTGAGCCGCACACTATGAGAGAGGGTCATCAGCAAGTCTGCAGGCCACATATTGATTCTCGAATGCCACAGTTTGGGGTGACTACTTACTAGGGTGTGCGGAAAAGAGGGGTTTGTGACAGCGACTGCGGACTTGCAGAGAAGAGAAAGGAAAGAATTCATTGAGTTGAGAGATGTCAGGCAAGCTTATATCATGTGGTAAGCGGCGGAACGTGTCAATGGCCAAGACACACGTCGATCTCAAGTTGAGACCTATCACGAAACAAGCAAGGCGTAGGGCAGCTGAGGCCCATTTCTCGCAACGCTGAATGGCTGCAGTCGTGAGGACCATTCCCCAAGTTCCTGAATTGTTGGCCTCGCCGCTGAGGACAATTGCTGCCCGCACCGCCACTCTCAGGTCTCCAGCCCCTCCGCCGTGGGAAATCTCCAGCCATGGCCATAAATGGCCATTTCCATCATGGTGCTGTCCCACTGTGGACAATCCTCTCTTCACCTCCAACATCCGTTTCCACGGGCTGTCACTTTTGCGCATCCACGCAACCCACCTTTTTTGTTGGGCGCGAATGAAGCCCGACGAGTAGTATGTTGCCAGCAGTTAAAATTACGGGTATTTTCCACCAGGTACAGGCAATCACTAGTGGGCGTTATCTAACACAGGGAGCGAGGAGGCATTGCGGCTCCAAGTGATTCAGCGAAGTCCCATAGCCCCATAGCGCACTGGGCGCCAGGGGAAATCGAGAGCTGATGCGCGCGAGCAAATAAAAAGGAGAAGACCTCCGAGACTCGAGGTTGAACAAACCTCTTCGTGCATGTTGTCCTTTAATTTCCTCCAACTCTCCCCAACTACTACAAAAGATGCCTTTATCAATTTTGACACCGAGGGCACTGGCTTTCGTCCTGCCTGGTAAACACAGTGCCCCTGTACAACTCTCAATCCGCGATCAGCCGTTCGTGGATTGACAGTATTCAAGCCGCACAGAGGAAACCATCTGAGATTCAATGCCAGAAAACTGTGGTCAGCACCAGCGGGGGTGTCCGCCCATAATTCCGAGTCTTATTGGTCAATGTTTCGGGCGGCGTGACGCGAGTCTGCAGGCATCGCTGCAGAGAAGCTCAACTCAGTTGACAAAACTTGCAGACACAGCCCCCGGAACTCTGGCAGAAAAGTGTTTTTTGAACAAATCAAACTGTCCCAGGTAAATGGAGCCACGGACGATCATTTCCCCGTCACAAGGTGTTACAGGCTTTCAAAATGGTGTTGTGGCGCCAAGCTGTCCGAGGAAGGCTGCAACCTCGATCTCAGTGAGCAGTTTGACTCGGCTTTGACTGTGGGTTTGTGTTCGCCTTCACCGTCTTTTTCTCCATCAATGACTCCGAAGAGGACCGTGCCAACGACCAGTCCGAGCCAGCAATCCCCCATGACGACAGCGAATCAACAATGGGGGATTAGACGGGGACGGAAATGTCGGGCTGGGAGCTGGACTCGGGCTGGGAATACCTCTCCGAGCTGCGATGTTGGCTGGGATCTTCGTGAACCGGGAACGAAATCGTATCATGCCTCAGCAGGTCCCAGGAGGCACGACGGAGAAGCCTTACGAAAAGCGAGAACTGGATGCGAACGCTACTCGGGCGCAGCTGGACGGGGCGAATCAAACAGGGACAAGACCAGCGGAAATTGAGGCATTACGGCCAGAGGTATTCGAATTCAAGGACGGCTGTATTCATGCTTGCCACGGCCGGCAAGTTCATATTCGGGATTCTCTTTTACCCTGGTGGCCTCGCCAGTGTTCATTCGCTAGTATCCTCTTGTCGTAATCGTGGCCCAGTGTTGTAACCTGTATTGAACCGTTGCATACGCGTCTGCTATCCCGAGGTCTAGTCCTCTCTAGAAAGGACATTCGACCGCACAGTAATTACGTCATCGCTCGCTGGTGCGCAGGCGAACCTGGCGCCAGGGTTCCTGGGGAAGCTCACCCAGGAGCAGCTGTGTGGGGCTGACATGCGGTTGACCAATAAGACGACGACCCCTCCCTGAGGACCATTGGATGAGATTGGATGAGATTGGATGAGACTGGATAAGACTGGATGAGACTGGATGAGACTGGATAAGACTGGATGGGGTTGGATGGGGCTGGATAAGGCTGGGTGGGATTGGATGGTATTGGATGAGGCGGGACCATTTGATGAGGACCATTTCATGAGGACAACAACTAGATCCAATTATCAGAGGACCATAAAGATTCACCATGCCGGGGTTGCAACAACTTATTGAGCTGCGCAAAGCATGCGGGCGATATTTGATGAGTATTTAAACACCAGTCAATCTCCAGAAATTCACAGCTATCGGAATCAAGACTTCATTGCGTCTCCTCCACTTTCAATCATCATGTCACTAGAAACAATACCTATTCGGAACGAAGCGAACGCAGAAACCCAGCCGACTCCACCATCTCCAGCTGCTGTGGCGTATAAATGTGACCTGAGAATTGAGCACCGCTGCGGGAGAATTACTCGAACGACCATCGCTGTAGCTCGGAAAAGCGAGGGTATGGACTCCCGAAAGGTCTGGGAAACGATCAAACGAAGCCTAGATCGGAAGGAGAAGGTCCTTGCTGCCTTAGAGCTATTGGGTATTCGAGCTTGCGCGATTCCCATCTCCGAGGTAGGTATCACCACCATCCTCCCAAACGGATGCCAGATAGCTAACACTCCTGTTTTAGACAGGTTATGAGAGCTCTGCCGACACAGACAGCGTTAGTTCCAGGGTCGAAAGCCTGAGCGATTTGGCCAATTTCGAACTTTCGACATTTGCTTCCTTCTTCGACGAGTTGGACGACGGTCCTTTTGTTATCCGCCTTACACTCTTTGACAAACAGCCCATGCTCTCGATGATCGGGCGCGGTGCCTTCCTCCTTCTCACCATAGGTCTCCAAGTCGGGCTGGCCGTTGTATGACGAGCATGTGCAATGTACTATAGCCGTCAGTGCAGAGGAAACTCCAACACAAGTCAAACCATATCCCATACAAGTAGCGCAATTTATCCTTCCCCTCGTCCCATGTCGAATTTCAACCCCATACCCCATCCTCCCTTCACTTCCGCCTCCATCGACTCGCCCAAGTAAACCAAAAAGGTCCTCCCCTTATGCTGAATCTTATCCAAAAGCAAACCTTTCTTAGCCAACCTCTTCATATTCCATCTGATATTCCGCCTCGCGACTCTTGTAAGGCTTCGGAACTCCAATAAGCGTATGTTCGTTTGCCTCAATCCCGATCAGATAGGGCGCCTCGGTATGTCTCACGCGGTACACCCGCTCCTCTCTCGACGGGTCTTCCTCGAGTAAACACCCCAGCACGTATTTCCCGTCAAGAACGTCGCTAGCGAATCCTGGTTCCGACTTGGTACGAGGATCTATCAATTGCAGTGGACACATCATTAAAGTCATTGGTCATGGTGGCAATATCATTGTCAAGAGTTGAGCAGTTAAAGAAAGCAAGAAACCAAAGGAGGTGGGACAATGGGCAGTTCGCGGTCATATAATTTGTGAAAGTGCAATAAGAGGTCCTTGCTCCCCGTCTTGTCACGCCTAGTCAATTCTAATTGGTCGACATTCTGAACCGTGGTTCAGAATGTCCGAAGTCTTAATGGCCTGAACCAGGTCGAAAAGCGACATTTTCGGTTCTATATTTGATGGCTCGTTCTGTTTCGGGATCGGTTCTGCGTAGTTACTGTATGCCCAAAGCACGAAGGCGAGAAGAGGCAACAGCACTGGTATCCACTGCGGTGCAAATGTGTCAAGCGCGATCAAGCTATATTTGGAGGTGAGCAGGAGAGCAAATGCTAAACCGATGCGGAGTTCGAGTGATCTTAGGGATTCGATGGGACTCAATTTGCTTTCCCAGTCAAATACATGGTTGGGTGTTGTTGGCTCTTCGCGGGCCATGCTTTGTAACCCAGCGTCGCGTCTAGTGGGGTTTCCAAGTTGTGTTCCTTCATCCTCCTGGAGTGAGGGGGTCGATCGAGCCCACGGGCGTCGTTTGTCAAGGGAGAAAATTTGGATGAGGCTGAGAGGCGTTTGCCAGCATCAGAGTGGCTTTGGCTGCAGCCTTCTTGGCCACAGGGCAACCCGCACATCCATGGCATTGCCAAGAGCCACTGGACTTGGTTTCTCGGAATGCTACAACTCCATCGCCGCTTGTTGTTGCGGCCGGACTGGATACCAAATCTCAATGTCTGGCTTGTGGATACCAGAAGAAACCCTGTACCTGAATCTTGGGCAGTGCCCAGATTTATCGCTTACTTTTCCGTACGTATCGGATGTCTGAATGGTTACAAGCCGACAAACCTAGTATGTATCCCCACTACAAATACCTCCCGTTAAATCAAGTGGGGATTTTTCAACGCCTCACTCCACCCTGCCAACAATACGATATATTTTCGGACATGCTTTTCCATCCAACAAAACATCTCAAAGAGCAAGATGTCACTGGTGTACATATTTCTCGTAGTAGCCCGTAGTAGCCCAAAAGTAAGGATTGTTTTTGTAAGATCAACAACTGGCAATGACTAACGGGCTAGCAGACTTGGGAATGCTATCGCTCAGATACTTCCATATGTTAAACTTCAAGCGGGATATATCACTGTCCGAGCCCGCGACATGGATTGGGAAACCCGGAACGACAATCGTGCTGCGCATTTTGCAACTTGACATTAGTTGCTCAGCGAAGCCAGAACCTTATCGATGGTCGATTCTGCAAGGATGTTGGCATGAGATCCGAAGACTTTGTGAACCATTCGTTTGGCCTTCAGGTCCCAGCAAAAAAAGCGACCCGTTGAGCGCATCTGCTGAAGATCCACCACAATAAAGGACTCAACCGGCATCACTGTCTCCGTCCAGAAGAGCATATATAAGTCCTCCCCTAGTTCGAGCACCTTGGTCGGTTCAGTGTCCGCAAGGCCTTTTTCAGTGCCAGCGACACAGTGCCAGGTGAAGGTGCCACGATTCAGGTAGATATGCTCGTACCAATCTCGCGGTGTATAGCGATACAGGATATGCTTGCCGACCAATGCATCTGTTGGTTGGAATGACTTTGCATTGCTATGGTTCTCCATGCGCGCATTCAAGAAAGTCGTCTTCGTGCGGCGCTTGCCCTCTCGGTCGTAGAACCCCGAGATACCGCAGATCACTTGACCAGTGATGGTATTGAGAACCAAACTGACATTTTCCTCGTACTTTTCCTTGTAAAAGTCGATAAAGAATACTTTAGGTCGTACCTCGAACGCCTTATATTCCTGAGTCCCAGACGAGTCGACAATCAGTCCAGACTGGCCACTCTCCTCAATTTTCCATGTCAGGACTTTAGCGTCGCGAAAACTGTGCATGATGCGCATCCCGTTTTCAAAAATGAGCATGAACTGCTGATTGGCGAGCTCGTAGCTTCGAGGCATCAGGTACTCGTCGAAGCCAGCTGTCCAGGATTCTGCATCGGGCCATTCCGAAACAGGCACGTAGTCGTTGGACTTTGGATCTTTCGACATCTTTTCAAGGTAGAAAGATGGAGGCAAAGGATGACGCGGATTGAGCACTGAGATCGTTCAACCCGGCAGATCTAGTCTGTGGGCGGTTCCAGTAGTTGCTTGTGAGTTAGTTCCTCAAGAGATTTAAGGGAGATTTGTCGTCCTCTGAGTATTATAATATTCCTCCATGCAACCCTATTCTATAGAGTTTTCTTCTACGGATCACTTCCGCCTTTGACACTACGCTCAAGAATGGTTTCCGTACTTGGCGTTTGGCTAGAATTCTAGGAAGCTTTCATCAAGCCGAGGTAGTGGGGCTGAGACGCAATTATTAACTTTGGGCAGGCTCTACCTATTACCCAATATGGTTAGGTTTTGAATTGAAATCCACGGATAGCCTTTGGTCCTCTGATAAGGCTCGTTCCAAGCGACCGCGTCAGCCGAGAAAAGATAAAGAAAACTCTCTAAGGTGAACATCACGTGAAAAGGCGGAACATGACCGTGGCCACGGCGACTTTGGCGGAAGGGAAGCTGAGATTGATAAAGGCACGCGGAATTCGAGCGCCCTGGCCATGTCCCAAGGCAGATAAGCTTTAGAGAGAAATGAGGCATATATATATACAGACTTGCCTGTGCTTGACAACGCTCTTACTTTACATCAAAAACCCCAATAGTGTTATTTACTTCCCCAAATAACCATGCACGAGTCTAATGCAAAAGAGAAAATTGAGCTGGGAAGTTAGTACATTTTGTATTCCTGTAGCGTATGGATGGTGTGGATGCTAACAGCTATGGTCGGCATTTCAGCAAGCGACACAACGGAGCCAGGTGCGTGGGCCAAGGAATTGGCTTGAATAATCTTGTGTACTGATTCAAATTTATCCACCAGAAGGGCCGCATCAAGCTTGGATTGCCGAGACCATCGCCTTGGAGAATCTTGGTCTTGAGCAAGTGACTCCACGGTCGATTGGATCTCTCGAGATCATCGGCGCTGGCTGGAATATATGCAACAGCTGGTCTGGCATGGCTGCGACACTCGCAATTGGCATCACCCAGGGCGGGACAGTTACGGTTCTCTATGGCCTCTTTACTATTCTATTCATGGTGGGATGTTCCGCAGCGACCCTGGGTGAGCTTGCAAGTGTGTACCCGACCGCTGGCGGACAATATCATTGGACCTCAATCTTATCCCCGAAACGCACGTCTCGTGGCCTGGTAGAGCTCTCTTGAAACTGAATACCTGTTCATGAGAATAACAAATTGCAGAGCTACTTATGCGGTTCGCTCAACATTCTGGGATGGATCGCCAGCACCGCTGGCGTTTGTATCATCCCTGCACAGCAAATTATGGCGATGGTGCTCTTCTTTAACCCCAAGTTCAATGCCCATCCTTGGCATTACTTTCTCCTCTATCAGGCAGTCAACATCTTATTTCTGCTGAACAATGTCTTTCTACTAAGGAAAATACCGTGGATACATAACGTGGGGTGTAAGTATCGCATACTCATTTGTGTGATCTTGGTACTGATAGGAGAGATAGTCACGATATCTATTTCCTCTTTCATAGCTATTGTCGTTACCTGTCTAGCCAGATCAACTCATAAACAAACAAGCGAGTTCGTCTGGACGACCTTCATCAATGAATCTGGCTGGAGTTCGGATGGCTTAGTCTTTATCACTGGTCTGATTAACCCCAATTACATGTTTGGGGGGCTTGATGGTGTCCTTCATCTGGCAGAAGAATGCACTAATGCAGCAACTTCTGTGCCAAGAGCCTTGATGAGCACTGTAGCCATTGGCTTTGTCTCATCATTCGTTTTCGTCGTCTCTATGCTCTACAGCTTGAGCAATTTTGACGAGGTCCTAAAGACTATCACCGGGTAAGAGAAATCCCTTGCTTGAGAAGAGCCTTTTGTGTCTGTTGTCGTCTGATCTCACAAATTAGTATTCCTATTTATGAGATCTGGTATCAGGCATCGCGGTCCTCTGCTGCAGCGACCGTCTTCCTTTGCTCAATTCTGATAGGGGCCTTCTTTGCTATAAACGGCTGTCAACAGACCGCTTCGCGGCTTACTTGGTCATTTGCTCGCGATAACGGCATCTTGCTCTCTCGCTACATCAAAGTCGTCAATTCCTCTCTATACGTCCCAGTATGGGCCCTTGTATTCAATGCACTCGTTGTCTTCATTATCGGCTGCCTTTACTTAGCCTCCACCACGGCTTTCAACGCCCTTATCGGTAGCGGACTCGTTCTGCAGCAGCTCACTTTTGCGATCCCGGCGGCATTGTTGATGTACCGCAGAAGGAGTCGCAAGTTTCTCCCACCCTCACGGTCATTCAAGTTGGGCATCTTCGGCTGGCTCTCGAACTTCGTGACTGTAGCGTTTGCGCTCGTCATTCTTGTCTTTTACGATTTCCCAACAGTCGTGCCTGTGTCCGCTGGTAACATGAGTAAGTATCGTCAAGCTGTTCAAGCTATGGAGAGATGCATCCAGTGGTTAATTTATGTCAGATTACACATGCGTCGTGCTCGGTTGTATGGGAATATTCATTGTGTTGAATTGGGTATTTCACGCGAGGACGGTGTATCACGGACCTCGAATCATGGAGGAAACTATGGACAGTTCTTTGTAAACAAAGGGTACTTAACATTGTCCAGTTACCCTGAATTCTTTTGACTGATCAGGCAACTTACTTCCATTCAATCCAATTCTTTCAAACTTGACAAATTTCCCATATTCGCATGGTACATACTATCTTAGATTTGCTCTTACAGTTAATAGTTAAATAAGTTTTAAATATTAAACTACTATTTAAATAAAAATATAAAACTTATAATCTTCTCATATATAGTTCTAGGACTTTTTTTTAAAAAAAATTATACTTTAATATTCTTATATTAGTATTCTGAAGAGATTAATAGATCTTATTTTCTACTCTCTCTCTTAGCTTAAGAATATCTAGCTCTCTGACCAAGACACAAACATGATTGCTGATGCCCTTTGCCATGGAAGATGGGACAAGCGCTCTAGAAAACCCTCAAGCCTGTTTTGCGAATATTTTCCATATCCAAGATCACTCGTTCGCTTGCGCAAAAGGTATTGAGCTACGCAACCCAATCCTCGACCAACTTCACCACTGAAACCGGCACCCCGTTCTTCGCCGCATTCTGATACCTCAGCAGCGGAAATGTATACAATGCCATAACACACATCATAAACCCCCAAACCCACACATATCCGATAATTCTTTGCCAACTCTTTGGCCGTGAACTCGAATTCTCCGTGTCTTTGCATTGCACTCGTCGATGAATTTCCTGCACCGCGTCCTCAATCATGATCCCCACCGGGTGAAGGAGAAAACACCGGAAGGCGCCGGACTTTGGAGGCCAAAATCCAGCGCGAGCGTCCATAGCGGCGTGCAGGAAGGCGGAGATGATGAACACGACGAGGATGTTGGTATATCGTTCGAGGAGCGAGGGGCGAGGCAGACGAAGAATCGTCCGGCATATATATGAGGAGATGTTTGTCATGGGCCAGCGAAAGAGCTGGTGCCAGTATGTCCTTTGTTTCTTATGAGTTCAGAGCCGACAAATCAATGAATAGATGAACAAAGAAAGAATAAAATCTCACCCCCAAAATTGCCTGAGTGTATATGTCTCTGTTATCGACCCAAACAAGTTCGGCCACCGCTGCGGCGTTGATATTCCCAGCGCAACCGAGATCACCGAGACAACTCGGTACTGCAACTCGATATACCAGGTCCCCGTTGGTCCGCAGGCGAAGAACGCGATGGCGAGGTTCTTTAGCGCGTCTTGTGCCGTGGCGGGTGGGAGGCCTAGATTCCCAGGTCGAAAGAAGAGATACTCGCTTCCCTCGGGGAATAGTCGCTTGGAGTCCTCGGGGGTGAGGGGTTTGTAGAACATAAGGTCGAGGACCAAGTATTCTGCTGCGATAATGGCCAGGTTTTGGACGAGAAAGGTGGAGCGAGATAAACGTGCGGATGGTTTGGGTCTGTTAGCGAGGTTTTTGATCTCGTAGCGTGTATCGATACCCCGGATCGCTGTGGCGATGTACAGAGCGCGGAAGAGATGGGTGAGCCTTGTTCCGTCAGACATATCTTGGTTGTCACCGCTTGCAGGATCTGGCCCGTTTTGGTGCGTGTCATGTCTCAGGTCGTTGATATCGATCGCGCCTGTACAGAGCAGGTTAAAGTGATGCAAGCCAAATCCGACTACGATCGCCGCCATGAACGGGTTGAGCGGCTGAGAGCCTCCGAACAGGTCGAGGGCAGACCATGCTTGGTGTGTTGTCAGCGCTATCAGGGGGACAATGGCAGGGCGTATTAAAGATTGCTTGGAAGTATAGCAGATTACCAATGCTGTGAGAATGGTTTGTATGCCAAAGGAGACGAGGAGCCGGTGTAATGTCATGATTGCAGCTCAAGCCTTGTTGCAAGTGTGGATCACCATGGACCACGGGTAAGGCCCAAGGGTGAATTTATATTGCTTCATGGAGCTGAAACTCCTCTTGCCTAGCCTCTTGGTGAACCAATCGTGCTTTGGAAGCAAAGTGAAAATGTAACAGAGTTTTGTGTCAGCTGAAGGAAATCCTGATGACCGACGGGTCAGCCCAGGCCGGTTTTTGCTTCTCTCACCCGCTAGCCCGCGGTTCAACCCGCGGGTTGCCAAGACCCTTGAAAGAAAGGGCGAGAACCCTCTTGCTAAATTAAATTAAATAACACTCAGCCTAATTAGATTTAGTGGATTGGCAGGCCCCGGGGGATGAAGGGAGGTACCTCTAATTCATGCAGGTCATAATTTCCATGAGTAGGTCCTTTCTCCTGGAGATTTGGGAAAGGAATCACAATGTGAACTGGGGAGGAGACTAGGGCTCCCTCCGTTTGACTTTTGTGGTTAGAAGACGCTTTTCTTACCTACGTAGGTAGTACAGCTTACTGCTTTTTGAATCGAGCGCTATCCAATGATATTTATATCTATTTCCTTGCCGCCAACCTACACCTTGCACGATAAGGTTGAAGAAATTGGGTTTATCTAATATGGGTTGCAAGAGAGAAGAGATGACTTGTTTGCAAGGTCGGGGTAATGAGTGATACCTTCCGCGGCTGAGTTGTTACTTGGACTAAGGTAACTATTAATGAAGACCGGCTATGTTCCTTATTTTTACCTTAATAGTTCTCTGTATGTCGAGATAGATAAGAGTCTCTGCCCCCGGGTGGATATACTGCGCCAAAAGCAATGGTTTATCCGGACGTTTCGATCGTACCTTCATCACAGCAATATTCAGCGCCATCGCAACAGCTCGGCTCCCGTTCTTCACAATACCGCGCTTCGTCAATAGCTCATCATAAAAAGTTGCCGCAACCTCAGCACAGATCTCATAATCAGACGGCCACAGGGAAGCAATTGTATGCGCAAATCCGGCAACCTGAAACCCGCTCGCGAGATGCAAAGTCTCATCTGCCAACTCTTCAACTTTGTTCTGCGCCGTCGAGCAGGCAGAAAGGTATGCCAGCCAGGAGCGCCGCAAGCGTGAATTTACTCTTTGCAGAACAGTAAGTCTATCAAGTGTCGAGGGGTCCCTTCGCGAGAAGGGTCAGGATTTTTGTTCGGGTCTTCCGTACTCTGGGGTTTGTATGACAAGTCGAAATCAGAAAGGATGGCCGTTGCCCTTTACCCACCCTAAAAACGACTTTGGCCTTTTCTCCCTCTAAATGTTACATTGCAGAGCTAGTCGACCAGCCACAAATCTGACGCGTTATTTGCAATCCTTGCTGCGAGCGATTTGGTCTCTCCGAGGAATGCGAGACTCAAATTCACGCTCGTCAGTCGAGCATCCTGTACTCGACAAGGTGAGTCACTGACTGGGTGTAATAACCACTAATAAGATAGTTATCTCCCGCTCCTCGCCTCCTTTTTCTGCGACCCGTCTTCTGGATCATTCTTTTCCGAGAGTTGTTCACCAAAATACAGCCGAAAGAAACAGAAAAATGACTTCTACCAAACGAGCATTGATAATTGCCAGCCCCTTCGGAGGCCTCTCTGGGCCCCTTAATGACGCAGAGTCCATGAAGAGGGTCCTACAAAAGTGGGGATTCGAGATCTTCGAATGCTACAATTCAGCCGCAACCCGTCAAGGCATCCTGGACGCATGGCAGGGACTAATCGCCGCTACGTCGGATGGGGACGCAGTTGTTATCTACCACACTGGGCATGGAAATATCGTTCGGCCGCGAGATAGTCATGGTCACGTCACCAGCGACGAGGAAGAAGAAGAGGTGGACGCGCAGAGTGGGAAGAAATTGGGCTCGTCGCCGTTCCAAATCCTCGTCCCCATGGACTATGACCAAACAACAGACACTGATTTCAGGGGGATCTTGAACCTCGTGTAAACGAACACGACGAGGAAATCACAGTCGTGGTGTCTAAATATGCGCCCAATCGAATCCTCACAGGTGCGAGCTTGAATGCCTCTATTGGGGGTGCAGGGATTGATATATCTACTACTGTACGTCTCTTCCTAGCCCTAATAATTACACAGAAGGGGGAAAATAAAATTACAGGTCTGACGAATTCTTCAAACTAATAAAATCCAGACCTTCACCGGGCCTGCAACAAAGAAAATCCTCGCCGTGAAAGACACGCCAGGGTGCGAGGGTGTCTTCCCGCTCTGGACGCTGAGGGAAGGGTTCGGGGTGATCAGTGTATTCAGGGGCCCTGAGAAGACACTGTTCATTGAGAATGATCGGGTGCCCCTGGGGGCGACGGCGTATTTTAGGAATGTGCCGGATCTGTATATTGTCGAGTGTGGTGGTAAGTATTGAGACATCTTCGTGCTCTAGTCAAAGATTACTCAATGGAAACGGGGGGTAAGAGGTGGGAGGTGGAGTAGAAATGGTATCGCGTCCTCGGGCTTGTGGGGCACGTAACAAATTGTAGTGCAAAATGAATGTACATCGCTGGATATCCTCTTACAATCACTCTTTAGATAATCATGCCCGCTATCGAGCTCTAGACAACCTCCAAACCGTGGGTGCTAAAGTCACCGGCCTCTTACTCATTGGTTCTCCGGTCTTGGCGCCGGTATTCTTTCTGGGGAGAGATTCACAAAATCAGTTGATTATCGGGGCTGCGGTGCAGTAAGTTACCCAATTGACTTTTCGCGAGGAGGGATGGCTTCCATCACTGCTGCAGCCTTCTTGGTCAGGGGGCGCCTGCATATGCATTGTATTTCCAAGAGCCTCTGGGCTCGTTTCCTGAGTGTGGAGCGGTTGGAAGTCTGTCACTGATACCCGGTGAAGCACCTTGTAAAAGGTTGCTTATGACAACCCATTTCGTGTCCGTGGCAAAGTGGTAACTAAGTCTCGACATTATCTGCGTGAACGTTGGTAACCATCGCCGGATTGGATTGACCTTGTCGAAATCAACGTTTATTCATTTCAGATCCCCGATTCCCTGCTGCATACTGGTGGACTAGTAGGGATTGCGAACCTGTTATAATACGGTGTGGCCGTGGCCCATAAAGCGCTACCAGCGAAGTCTTTCCAGCCCAGTAAGCACTGGTGATCTGGGACGTTGATCTGAACAAGAATGAATATCTAGAAAATCGTAATCTCCTCATACACATCCCCAGGAGACTCGAGGGGAATCAAATGCTTTACACCTGGCACAATCCTAAATGATACCCTTGCGCCAGCATCTCTGAGAAATTGGCAGACCTCTTTTTCCACTCTTTCCCTAGGCTCAACAATATCCAGCTCTCCAGCTAAGACACGAACATGGATGCTGACGCCCCTTGCCGGGGAAGATTGGAAGACATGCTTCACGTCTTCACTGACATCCTCTGCCATTCCGTAGGTTGGCCACGCGGCTTTGGCAAGCGCGTTCCCGGATAAGCTATCGCGAACCACATTCTGAGTATCTGTTTCCGTGAGATTCCTTCCCTCAGCGAGAACATTTGCGAGTATCCAGCGAACAGAGGCCTCAGAATCGTAAGCTGTTTTCTGCTGTTTCTTCATCTCGGGAGGCAAAACGAGTGCAGCGGGTGGCGCCGGTGCGACCAGGAGAATACCCTTGAGCTCTTGGAGGAGATGAGCTGGCAGAGTATATAAGGCGGCGAGCGCGACTTTGGCTCCCATTGAGTGGCCGACTAGGATGAACCCGTGGTCTAGGAGGGTTTTGGTGTCTGCATCTTGGTACAGCTGGACTATGGCCGATGCTATGTCGCCGGCCATTGTGGTGATGGAGTATGCCCTTCCGTTATCTTGTCCTGGGCCGGTTGATTTGCCCCATCCGCGCAGGTCCATGGAGGCGGTTGGGTAGTCGGATGTTAGGGACGATGAGGACCCCACCGAAGTAAGCTTGTACCATGTTAAAGAGGAGCCTCCCCAGTAATGGAGGAAAATGAGAAGGGGCTTGCTGGAATCTTTTCGCGGTTCTGTGATGTGAAGGTGCAGGGTAGTATCCTGGGAAATAGAGAGGAATAGAGATGACATCGTGGGTACGTGAGCTGGAAGACCAGGAGGTCCGAATTGTAGAGTACTGGAAGCTAAGTTGTGTCCACTACTTGTTTGTACAACCTGCTCGGGATGACTATCTATATACCCGGTCGCTCGAGGAGAATAGGGCTGGATCCCGAGGACCCCGGGAGTTTGACGGATTTGCAGTGTTTGGACTCGAGGAAGAAGTGGATCTGTGTTCGGGTTTTCTGGGGCTGAGCGACTGGCAGTGTTTGCACCGTGCAAACCGCCATCACAAACAATGGGCTGACATGCGGGAAATTTCGAATGCGAGCGAGGAAATCTGTTAAAAGTGCTTTAGGATTGCAACGGTCCTTTAGAGTGGCCTTGATGCTGTGCATAGGAGCTCTGTTTGGGGATCCAACTTTCCCATTGCTCCATGGACTTGTGCACGGGCCCTCAGCTCCTCAGGAACCAGGCTGGGGCTCTGTCCGTGAGAAATGAAGTTACACTGTCAACATATAGTCGAGCAAGCGCGACTCCATCCCTGTGAGAGCCAGATATGGCAAAAGTGTTAAGTCAACTGAAACTGCATCCTCCCTAACAGTAGTACTTCCCAGTACTTCTCTCCATTAAAGCTGTCCCAGGGAGTATGCAAGAAAGAGGGCAATGAATGGCCTTCACCCCGACAGGCGGAACCGTGAGTCGTGGACTAATTGAGGGGCTGTATTTAGCGCTTGGTGACTATGTGGGTCGTTCTCATCATTCAAGTGTGGGAAGCAAGATGCTTGACCTCGGGACCATTCAGGTGTGTCTTGGGCTGCGAAGTCCAACTCTGCAACCCCGGATAGCCGCGGGTTATCCCAGGGCCACAATCTTTGCCATAGTTTTATCTCAGGGATAAGATCCAACCCAAGTGACCATTGGATAGCTAACATCCAATGACAGTAAGCCGGGCTGGATTGTGCTCATTGGATTGGAAACCTGTCTGGATCATGGCAGAGATCAAAATCTGAGCCGGACATTTATCTATGGCCAGAAATCAGAAGATTCCAACCACAAGTTACGATTCCTCTGTCGAGAGTCTTTTAGCTACAGTCCAAACCAGTTAGGGGTCAAGGTATTTATTATTCCAATTACTCAAAGTTCCAGCCTGGGGTTTTCTTTTTCCTCTCAATGCATGCTGTTCATCCGTATCTCCATCCCAGAACTTAGAAGTCGAAGCCTCACAGACCCTGCAAATGAATGTAGCAAGGATGCTAGCACTAACCTATGACAAACAATTTCAATTACCGTTGCCTCCGCCACCCCAAAAGATTTTATGGCTTGAAGCAAACATTTCCTCCCCACCCAGTCAGTTTCGCGGCAGCCTCAAGAGCCTGACCCGCCTCCTCCAGCCCAAACACCTGGGTCTCGGTAACACCAGCCTTTTCGCCTAGCGGTAGCAACCCAGCCTCAACCATCTGAATCAGTCGCATAACCTGGTCCCGCGAATACATGAACCGCCCTTGGAGCCTGAGACTCTTGAGCATGATCTCAATATAGGGCAGCTCGACTTTGCCCAGCATACCACCCTGGATAATACAGCGACCAAATGGGCGCAAGGCACCAACTCCCGCCGTCAACAACGAGCTATCCGGGACCGTTGGTGGCGAGAAGTCGAGATACGCATCCGCACCGTCCGGCAGGCCCGCTGCCTCCCGGAACAATCCAGTATTGCGCGCTGAATCAGCAGTGACAACCACCGTCCTCAAGCGCCCCGTGGAGGCATGAATCTTCTCTAAGTTCTTCAGTGCGTCCGCGTTCCTCCCGGCTGCCACAACTGTCGCGCCCATCGCTAGGGCCACTGCGACGGCAGCACCTCCGTATCGTCCCGTAGCCGGGGCAATGATCACAACTTCTCCCGGCTTGATGTCAGCTTCCGAGAGGCCCCCAAATGGTACGGCGCAGACGGGTATCAGGCTCAAGTCCGTGAGTGAGTACCCCATCTTGTCGAGGAGCAGGCTCTCGTTCAACGGGTGTAGGTTCTCTAGGGGGAACGTGGTATATTCCGCGAAGGCAGCATTTCGCCATGGCCCGTCCATGAGCTTCTGGGCGGCAGGGTAGCCACCGCCATGTAGGCCGAATAGAATCGTCACGGTGGCACTGTCTCGTCCATGGATGGTGATGTCACAGAACACCAGTTGGCCGGGAGTGAGTTTGACGGCGTCCGGGCCGACCTCGACGACACGCCCGATTGCGTCGCCCCCTGGTGTCATCGGTAGAGACATGGGGTAGGGACGGGTGCCATTGAGGACCTCGGCCATGTAGGGGACGATATTTGCGACGAGGATCTGGACGACGGCTTCGCCTGCGCCGGCTGTGGGACGGGGGACGGACTCGAGGGTGAGTGGTTTGTCATGGGAGTGTAGAACAAGAGCTTTATGGGTTGCCATTTCTGCTTTTGATTTTAATAAAGTCCCTTTGGGTGATAGGTCGAGGAGCAAACGGAGTCGATGTTATTTTTTATTTTATCACGAAGGGTGGGGGGGAAAAGGAAAGTGAGGATGATATCCTCCTTCCCCCTCTTCCCTCATCTCACTTATATACCCATTCTTATCTCTGACGATGTCATGAATTTAAATTCATCCAAGCGATCTAACTCCGTAAACGCCCTTCCCGGAGATAGTTTCCTGTATCACCGGACTTGCCACTGGCTTTCTCACCCTTCGTATTCAAGCCTCAGCAATTAATTTACACGAACTTAGCGGAAGACAGTGAAAATTAAACCAGCTCGAACATTCCATGATCACAATCTGAATTAAACCTTGCCAATTTTTAAGAGTAGGAAATTCCCAATGTAAGAGTTTCCCTGGACAACCAGTCTTGATTCGATTTAACTTTTGTCGGTGCCTGTGGCTTTTCACCATCCGAGAATGCTGGAGTGTCACCGTGCTCCTTCCGCAGTCTTGACTTTTTGCTCGCTGGAGACCGAATTCAAGACCCCTTTGAAGGACCGGTTGAGCCGTATCAAAGAGAATCTATTCTAATGCAGCCTTCGACAATGTAAATACTATTCTTTCTCTCAGTGATGGGCCAGCGCAGGACCCTTTATTCATACTTGACAGTGCTCCAAACATGCCATTGGCCACCCAACATAACCAGGGGCACGAGCCGTGTCTGCTTCGGACTGAGGGATGATGAAGCAAGTACAGCCAACCAAGCAGTTTCCTTGAAAGGAATAGCCACCCTGCTGCAGGTGGCTCGCTTCCACCATTCTCGGGTTCGAGTGCTTCGGTACCTCGTCGAACGACCCATTGGCTATTGCACGAGCAAGCCAGCCGCCCGTTCCAGCGCGAGACTGAAACCACTGCACGTGCCCTCGCCGAACACGAGCCATACTCCGATGGGAGACCAAGATGGCTAAAATGCGTCTGCCAAGCCCTTTGATACCGACACTGGCGAGACGAGCGTACTGTTGAAATTTGCCTTGCCTTAATAATTCCCATTATTAGGCTCTTTGCATGAAGAAGCAACAAATACGAGGGCCAAGTGATTCGTGTCCCAAAGCTTGTGTTCCAAAACTCGTATTCCAAAACTCAAGCCAGCAAAACCTGCAGTCCTTATCTTGCTTTCTTGCAGACAGCGGGAGTTCATGAAGCCAATGGGCACGACCCCTACAGGAGGTGTTGGAATCAGCGTCTTGAAACGGTACGGCCACTCTTGATAGAACTGCCAAGCAATTCATAAGTTTGGTATCACACTGGCCCGGGTAACCTGCATTTTGGGCCACGCCAAGCACACGTAAGCATCCAAAGGCATCATCATTCTGTTTGCTCCTGGACCATTAGACGTTCGCAAGTCATGGCCGAGGCGACAACATTGCTGCAATCTTGGAGCCTGCTTGGGAATGCATATAAACTAGCAACTCGGAAAAACCAATGAATAAACTTCTTACAAACAACTTGAATTTCGAACTGATTCTAACTCATGCACCAACTTCAACAGAGCCACTATCTACAAATAAATCGTCCGATATGTCTGAATCCAACTACACGACCACCACCTTCAACGACTCCTACATCTCTGAAACCAGCGAACTGTTATTCAATGCAAAGCTTGGACTGACAATTAATCGTCTCCTTTTCAAGAATTGGCCTAACGAGGCCATCCAACGAAAGAACTACAGAGCTGTTCTGGAGAACTTAGACCGCTCGAAAACTGAGGCGCTGAGTGTCGTCGATAACGCATCCGGCGAGGTTGTCGCCCACCTCAGTATCACACGTAAACAGCCGCTCGCAAAAAGAGGTCAAAATATTCTCTCTTCCAATGAAGACAAGGAACAAACAAAAGATGCAGAGGTCCCAGAGTATTTCAATCCCGTTGTTTTATCGGCCGTTCAATCTGCCGTTGCTGAGCTTGCACGGGGTCTGGGGGATATTGATCACCTTGGTACGTACCGTATCTCCGTTGCCTTCTGTGTGATACGCATAATAACATTGGTATCTAGAGCTGACGTACATCATCGTCAAACCCGAACACCGCGGCTGTGGGATCGGAATCCGACTGATGGAGCTCGTCTTCAGCAAGGCAGAGGCCTTGGGGCTTCCAGTGGCACTATCTTCCGAGCCACAGGTGTATGACTTTTTTATTAAACGGGGTTTCAAAGATACAAAGTACGTGGACTTTGATCTTGCGAAGTGGGCTCCTCCTTATTCGGGATTCGGGATGTTTAGATTGGCCGGGTTGATTTGGTACCCTAAAATTGGTGGGTATACGTAGAGAGGCTGGTGTACTAAGACTAAGACTTTGTTATACAAATCATTGGAAGGAAAAGATTCGCGTCCGGCAAAACCATGAAGGTGGATATCAAAGCCTTTGTAACTTTTTTTGCATGCAAATATTCTTGTTTTATGTTCTATGAAGTGTAGTAAATTCCCATGTGTTTGCTTGGCCACAACAGTTGCAGATAGATTGTCCCACTTACTATTGCAAAGTGAAACCCTCGCGGCCCTGTATTGCATTCACTGAAATACCTGCCTTGCCACTTCGTCCAGGGCATGATGAGATATATGAGGATTCCGTCAAAAAGAGATGACTGACCCGGCAAGAATCCTATGGGCCTGATGTGACCCTCTGCACCAAAATGAGTGGTTTGGAGGGAAGGGCAGGTCCCGATTCTGTATCCTTGGAAATTGTAGTAGTAAGGCAACCATGCTGTAATTGATGTGGGTCCCTGAACGCCCAGGCAGCGTGATATGATTACTGCAAAGAGGGTAGCAAGAAACTATAGCTCGTGGCCGCTGAAGTTGTCTGCCATGTTCGTTCTTCAGCTCGCTCCTGTTTCTCTTTTTCTTATCTTCCTTCATCCTCTGCTGCTTCCGTATCTCCTCTGCCTGCAGAAAGAGACGTTTGTAATCCAGCGTGCTGTTGTCGGCCATGGTGTTGGAAAGGGGAAGCAGGAGCTTCCAAGGTTGAGATGCACTGGTGCTCAATCCAGCAGGCTGGAGTCAACTGATCACGGTCCCCGGAAATTCATGTGACACAGTGGGTCGCTCCTCACTGGATGGGAGATGTCGACGGTCAACTATCTTGGTGACGGATCAATTCACATCCAACTATATTAGGATTGGCCAGCACCATTGCTTCACCACCTCCTAATATTGCTTCAATCTTTCCTTCATTTCTCTTCACTCGTTCAATCCCTCTTTACTAATATGGTCAACGTGAAGGTCTATTGCAGGGCTCCTCACAGGTATAAATATTGTTAGAGAGACCTGAGTTCGCAACTCAGATTCTTCTTCCGCTTTCATCCCGATGATTGCTTACCTACGCTCTTAGTCATCTGAATCTCCCCTTCGCTCGCACCTCCTTGGCTCTTCGAACACCTGAATCCACGGGACAGTGGGTGGTCGTGGGTCGGCCAAACAACCTGCCTTATTTCGCCAAGGATCTACACTCACTAAATATTGGCATGCTGTTTGGTTCTGCTTGTTAAAGAGAGCCGCCAAAAGGAGAGTTGAATTGTTCAGAACGATTGCAATGGGAACTCGAGGCCTTGAGATAGTGCGCTTCCGTGGGCGTTACTACATTCGCTACCACCAGTTCGACAGCTACTTCGAGGGTCTTGGCGCCAAAATTATCGCGAGCATCCCTGCCGACCCCAAGGAATACCGTCGTACGCCGTGAGGAACTATCCGTGACTTACATTACACTAACGATCTGCAGAATGGCTTCAGTCGATGCGAGCCGAGTATGCGGTCAAGGAAAATGCCCTTGAAAGTCATGTCTACACGATCCGCGAGGGGGTTAAACCTGACTATTCGGAGTTTCGCGAGTTCTGGACGCTTCCTTCCGAATTCCCGCGGCTGGTTAACCAAGTTGCGTACTTGTTTGTTGAGTATATTTACATCATCAATCTCGACCGTGAAGTCCTTACCATGGACCACAGCATACATTGGAGGTTGAGAAATATCCTGCGCCAGGACGAACTATGGCTTCCCGCTATTGTGGAGAGCGTCTATCCGGGCAAGCTCACCATCTCACTTGACGTCTGCCCGGAAGAGCATATGGCCTCGCCAGCTTTGGAGTATCCTAAGCGGAAGCTGGGGATTGAATACAGCTTTCACTGTGTAACACCGAGAACATACCTTGCAGAGGCGCAAAAGGTGTTTCTCACATTCATTATGGCTAGAACGCTTGTTGAATATAGGTACGAGGTCATCAGATATGGGATGGAATGGAGCCCGGACTCGTTTCCCTTCCGCGAGTTGGCGTTTGCTCTCGTCTCAATTGCGTCTAGTCAGGCCACATTCCATTCTTTCCCTGCTCAGCAGTGTAATCCTCAAACTTGCGACACATCAGACTGCAACTTAAACCACTTACCCAAGTCACCTGGATGGCTTGACGAAGAGTGGGCTGGTGATAGAGCTCCGTTGCTGGAATTTGGCTCCTCGGCTCATCGACCGGGCGAGCCTCCACGAGCGTCACCTACGGAGACGATGTACTGGGTCGAGGATGTGCTTGTCAGCCTTGTACTGGTGGTTGATGGAGAGGCCATCACAAAGGCCGTTACTTGGGGCATTGAGCAGGGACGCGCAAACTTTCAGATCGTTGTCCTGTCGCTCTTCGAAGCGGCCTTTGCGGAGGTCTTACTAGGTGGCGGCGAGGAACCTTTTGTTAAAGTCAGTACACCTGTCGATCTCTCACCACTACGCGAAGATTATTGTGTAAGCACACATCCGCGCATGCGTTCAGAGCTGAAACCTGGGATGAAATTTCGGCATCAGCGCGGTGAGCGTATCATGGACTCAAACTGCACAGGGAAAGGGCAAAGGCTCCAGAGCCAGTTCCCTGGGCTCGGGGCGCTCACCAACTTCTTCGAAGTCGCCGCGAGCCGCCGCGCAGCATCCAAGTCGGCAGGAATTCTCCCGCCGGAGCTGTATGATATGATTCTGGATTTTGTCGACTATGATACGTGGAAGTCTTGCATGCTAGTATCGACAGTGTTTCGTTCCCAGTGCCCCCGCAAGTATCGGGACGATCGGATGAGGATCGTGGCAGGGCCTTTTGTGAGGTTGGATAAGCACAGGGAGCCTCTGATGTCCTTTGACTTTGAAAACATGCAAACGGGCGAGATCCTTCCAATGATACAGGATCCGCGTTGTGTGTGGATGGGGGAGTATAACTGGATGCCAATCATTGGTCGCGACCGAAAAGCACTCATGTTAGACATCGTCATTCAGTTTCTGCCGGCGGGGGATGTGCCTGTAGAGGCTGACAGCGACGATGAATGCCTGAAGTCTTCTAGCAGCTAGAAGATGCTTGAGTGAGTCAGTCTTCAGCTCGCAGCGGCCGCCAAACGGAATCATGAGAATCTCGGAGACGCTCTGCAAAATCATTGATCGGTTTGCCTTTCCTGTCTCTCTCTTTCCTCTGGCAGATTCTTCAGGAGAATGTAGTGAATTTAGTTGACCATTTAATGGCTTGCTCTAATGCGCAGATTTGAGTACATCCGAATGCTCACTGAAGAATTCAACTTCGCAGGTTGCGTGGGTGGCAAGATTGAGGATTCGGGTCATGATGAAGGGGAACGTCCACGGCTGTCATTTCATTCCAGGCGAACCACACCCCGCATCCAGAATAAGAATACTGTACCGCGGCATCTCTCGAGGCTTATCAGTCAAGGCCTCGTTTTTCACATTTCTCAGCCAATCGTAACGTGAACGTATTTCGGTCCGCCCAGATTGGTAAATCAATCTTGTTTATGGGATTGCAAGCGACATGCTGAGCATGGTTGCTGGCAGTCAAATGGCCGCTGTTCCTGATGGTATTCATCAGTTGACTGAGTTTGACAATTGCACCTCCTTTCTGCGATGCTTGTTGCATTCTTCTCCTCACTTCATTCTGTGGGAAATCGCCACTCCACGAAAAAGGGTCAACCCTATCTAGTGAAGGGCTATTCTGGTTGACATAGCATCCCCCTCGCTCAAGCTTGGCCGTCAATGGCATGTTCAATGGCGGCCAAGATGGCCGAAGAAGAGAACGAGAGCGATTCTGAGCCAAGGACAAAACGTCTCGGGCGCTGTACCCTTCGGGCAGACTACGTCAACACGAGCACTATCAAAATTGGATCCAGCAGCTCCTTGGCTGACGATTCCCAAGGGACATTGCATTGTCCGAGGGTTATATTGGTGGGAACTCGCCACTCCACTAAACAGGGCCAACCATTCCTAATGAGCGGCTATTCTGATTGACACATTAGCATTGAGTCGCATACATCTGTTCTGTTACTGGAGGACGGAACATTGCGCCTTGCATCCTGTGTTATTCGCCATACCTTATATTTTGCACCTCCTCAAGACTCCTCTAATTTGTCAACTGTCGTCGTATTTCAAGACTCGAAATTGAGGCTTACTGCGTCTACCCCTACACTAGCCCGGACGATAGTAGCTACTGATGATGGGGGCCGCTGCTTGCGGCAGGAATCACGCGGGGTTTTCAAGGTTTCAAATGACCGGGTGGCTCTTGTGGAAGCAAAAAGACAGCTCCAATGCCTAGAGAATGGTGAGCCTCATCGGCGCTCGGTGTGGCTCCAATTGGGTGTTTCACCGTGGTATTGCGGCTGTGTTGCTGCTCACCTTGCGTTTTTGCAGCACTTTTTGCAGCACTTTTCGCTGCTTTTCTTGTGATTTTCCTTGCAATATGCACTTCTGCATGTTCTGGCATGACCTCTGCTTTATTTTGACGCTTCAACGAGCATCATGGCTTGCTGCATTAGCTTGACATTTGCTGCGCTTGTTGCTTTGCTTCAGCACCACAGGTATTTGCTCCGCACCTGCTGTTTTAGCTGCATGCACGTTTCCATTTGGCATGCTAACAGTGCGGCAGATACCTTCAATATTAAAATCCGAGTCCTACCCCCGCCCGCTTGGACCCAGCCACCGCCCCTACTCTTTGTCCCCGTGGCGGACTCCTGAAGAGAGTCTTTCTTTTTCGAGAGAGCGTGCCACCAATGCTGTCATGCAGGGGTGCGCTGTTCCCTTGTCCTCACAGGAGAACCCCGTTGTGACTAGTGCTGCTCTCAGCACCACGGGATTCCAGGCTACAGCGCTGTAAGTGCCTCCTTTTGTCCTTTGCGCTGCATTTGCTAACTTCTTGTTGCTGGAGCCGGCTTCTGCGGCTGCTGCGATACATCTGCAAATAGTATTGTATGCCGAGCCTCCCGCACCGATGTCCGCCCCCCTATTTCAATGGTCAACCCGTAATTTCGGACATATGTCTCGCGCGGATGATTTGCGAGGCTCTAGTGGCTAGAATAGCCGTTCCGCTTGTGGAACTGGAGCACAGCAGGTAAGGAAAGGACTGGCTTCTATGATATATTACCCTGCGTCTATTTTTCACGCTTTTACTGACCGTTCATGACAGTATATTGGTTATAAACGCCACCCAGCATTATATGTGCTCCCTTTATTCGAAATCTCCAATACTTACCTCCAAGATGTCGTCAGGGTTGTTCATTTTAACCCTAGCGGCCGAGCCTCGTCCCCGGCGTGGGCCTGCAGGCCGTGCTTGTAATGTGCCAATTGTATGGCGAAGTATTCCTCCAACACTCTTTTGGCTCCAGAAAATCTGCAATACGACCCTGACCGCAGATCCACGGACCGTTGTACCTATCCGTGAAATGGACGTGTGACGGGTGCCGCTTGCATGCTGCCAGGGAGACAAAATTTCTCGGGATACGCGATGGTTCGAAGTAGCAGCAAATCGGAATTTCCCCAGCGGATCGCAACAGAGCTCCAAAAAACCCAGCGGCTAGCGCTGCTCTGAAAGTGATGCTCTCCGGCGAAAACAGCATCACATCCTGGACGGAACAAAACCCGGCCATGCCCTCTCCTACCACAAGTGCGCGCTCTGGCTCCTCGGCCTATATCTCCCCCTCCTAATTATCCCCTGGATCCTGATGAGCGTCGTGACGGTCCGACCAATCACCTTCGCGGCTAAGGGGTGGTTGGATGTTCCGATTCTCCGGCCGCGTTTACCGAGTGGCTTGAAGGAAGACGGGATCGGCGTTTTAGTGGTATGGATTTGTCCTTATTCTTTTTGGTTGGTTGCCTGAGTGTGCCTGTATGTGTGTGTGGCGAGAGAAAGGGAAGTTCTTAGGCGGATATGGCATAGCTGCGATTCAGCGACCTTTGGAGCAACTGCCGGTGCAGGACGAGGCAAAAACTGTTGTTCCATGCAATGACCAGCCGGAGCTTGTCACCAACGAGGACTCAACCTGTGATAAATTAGGGGTAGACTCTAAGTTCATTGGTAAAGATGCGGAACCCCAGCTTCTTGTGCAGTGTCCGCAGAATTTAGTTGTTCAGCGCACCACAGCGCCACAAACACGCCGCAATCTCTCCAAGCCATCTACAGCATATGCAAGTACGGCCGAGTGCCTTTCTACATCTACCAGCCACCCCAAGACTCCAATGGATATATCCTTATTTCAACCTGCGGCACTAACATGCCCAGCGCGTGTGACTTTGGCCCGTTAGTCCTCTCCGAGTTCGTGGCAGGCTCCGTGGACATGTTCTCCGGGGCGGGCAGCGCCCGGCAGCTCCTCGAGATAACAGTGTTCTTTGCAAACGAGGCCCTCCTTTCTGTCACTGCCACGGCGGATCCACCTACCTCCCGACCCGTCTATACGTCTCCGGGGTATGCCCTGGTTCTCGGTCGTCGCGCTGGTGCTTGTGTCCGTCGTAATTATGTTGCAGGTGGTCGGGTTGTTGTTGTTGATTCGGTTTATCTATTCGGCGCCGTCGAGGACGGTCTCGCTGGGATGCGGCGGCACTTGCGGGTATAGGGGCGCAGTGGCAGGCGCGGGGGGGGTCGAGTTCGATACGTTGCGTGTAAGTGGGGTTGTAGGGATCGGGGAGGCAGAGAAGGTGGTGATGGACGGGGCGAGGATAGAAGTGGGGTTACAAACCCGTGGACAGGAGGCCAGGGTTTTGGGGTTGGGAGAGCCGGGTGTGGCGTGGAGAACGTTTGGGTAGTATTTTCCCAGTATACCTCGAACCAGGTTAGCATTCATTTCAACCTTGTTGTTGGTGACAAATGAAGCTAGAACAGTTCGGGGAGCACTTCAAGGACAGACTTTTCGTCGTGCATTGGATATGAGAAGTCTGATCTCGACAACATTGTCTTGGTTGAAGACTTTTTACCACCAGCCGGCAGACAGCTGCAACCCTTGCGCAATGCCTGCGGTCTGCCGGGTTTTGATCCGCTCTTTCTTGGCGCTATTTCCCGCTTCTCCGAACCAGGGGCCACTGGCCTGGGTGAACTTTCTGTGCTGATCACCAGTTCATGGACGCCTAATGTGCCGCTGAGAAGCCATCTTTTTGGAGTCCATCGCTGTGCTGTTGGACTGGGGAGCAGTGCTCTGTATAGATCTGCCAAACCAGAGAATGTGATTTGTTGGGGGCGATCAACAAAGGATTCTTTGCCGTGCCAACCATACGATGCAGCCAATGGCTTGAAGCCAGCCGCACCGCCACCTTCAGCCGCCCCGGCGTCTGAGGACACTCACCGGCTCATTGCCGACCAGAATAGCTCTTCACGCGGCAGGTTGGACCCTTTTGAGTGGAGTGGCGACTCTCCATTGGAGGATGGTCATTAGACTGGGTGGCTACTGGCGATCTTATCGCGTTTCGTATCACGGCCCCCAATGGAGCGACTCCATCCCTGCAGTTCTCATGCGTCAAAGTATGAAAGATCGTCCGAGAGAAGGACAAAGCAAGGAATTGATATCGATGTCGCCAAGCCATGCGAAAGGTATAAATATTGAGACAAAGTAGCGATGGGAGTGCTGTAGCCAGGACAGACCTTCCCTCATCATCCATCTCATCATCCATCTCATCGCATCTGAAATCCTATCCCACTATCTAAACACCATGTATCGACTTCTTTCTACCCTCCTCCCACTTCTTGCCGTCCCGGCTCTCGTCCAAGCAGAATGCCAACTCGCCAACCAACTCGCAGAGGGCGAAAGCGTGGTTGAAACCAACGAATTCCTCTGCAAGCCCCAGGGCGAAGGCTCGTGGACCTTTGCCATGGAAAACACCATGGTTGGCGTGCCAACCTTCAACGGCGGCCAGGCATTTGCTGGAGTTGTCGGCAACAATGCATTCATCCTCTACGACCACACCTGCACGATACGCGGGGTGTACGATCCACACGACGACGGCAACTGCGCCATCCCCTATGTCATCATGGAGAACTTCCTGGAATATGTCCTCACCGTCACTGAGGTGAACTTTGACCTTGGAGCAGGCGACTTTACCTTCTTGTATGCGAATGGCGCCTACAGTATCTGGGAGAACCAACATATCTGCACGGACATTAGCAATGGACTTCAAGCTGTTGAGGCCTGCAAGGCCGCGTTCCCGCTCCACGGTGAGCCTGCTTAGTGGATGGATAAAACCCGATATTTGTTCGGAGAAGTGTTGTGCTGTGTTGTGCTGGCTGGAGACTTTGTTTTTTTTTTCCATGTTTAAACCCCCTCTCTCTTCTTCACACAAGTTGTTGGTTCGATTGTTCAAGGTCAATCTTGATTGTATTTACAGTGTCATTCTCTTCTGCGTTCCCTGGAGCTACAATCAAGCTAATAAAGCGGGGTGATTCGATCGATTATATTATATCCGGGGGTCATAAGAGCCTTGAAGTTACTGTATCGTGAGGTCTACAGCCGTAAACACTAGAAGACAAAAATACCCCTCCGTAGAGCTACTAGAGATTGAAAATACCTGTTGACGAGGGTACAAATGTGCTCCGAGGCATTCGCCTGTGGCCAGCTTTTAGAAGAAATATTGTTCCTTTCCAAGTGATAGCCTTGTACAGTTCCCTCATGGCTGGTGTATGTTTAGCTTTTTGGATGGTGTTGACAGCTCCCCCCTTACTGATTTAGCCAGGAAAGTCCACAGTATACTGACCGTGTACCTTTCTTTAGAGTATTTCCGCTTTGTTTGGGAATGGTTTTCCGAATTCTGTTTCGGCTTTTTTACACATTGAGGGTTTCGAGGGTCCTCACCTTTAATGGTGATATCTCTATAGCAGAGCAATTGCATGGGTTGGGCGGGATAATCCTCTTGGTGGACGGAGTGATCCTTTGGGTAGTGGAGCACTTGAATCGCCCGAATTCAAGCCCTAACTTGGGCCATTTACACCTGTTTCACAAACACGGGGCAGCTATTCTTGAATTATCTAATAGGAGCAAATTCAACGTAGATTCGGACATACACGCGCTCTGATTCTTTCAGAATAGCCTGAAATGCTCACTCCAGGGGTGCCTGCTGGTCTTCTCCGTCTGGTACAATCAATCCACATTGCGTTCCATCGCCTAGGCGTTATCCTCCTCCACCGGCTCCTCCGCCGGCTCCTTCTGCAACACCTTCAGATCTCCGGCTGGCTGACTGGAAAAGTAGCTCATGAACAGGGGCATATTCTCCTCGCGTGCCTGGGGCGAATTGAACTCGTAAATGTCGCTTTTGTACACATGGAACTGATCGGCAGCAACATGAGCCTGAACGATGCGAGCCTTTGTGCCATTAAAGCAGGAAACTACCATAACCTTTGGGGAATAAAATTAATAGTTAGTGCATCATAATCGACACTAGATTAAAGTGTTGTTGAGGGAGGGAGGGGTACAAAACATACCGGCGTGATCTCATGGTCCTCGTATACCCTCATCCGCGTCTTCATTATTACCAACGCAATCAGCAGCTCAGACCGGAGTAGCTCAGGCTCGGACGTGTGGCCATGCTCTAACACGATGATAATGTGAGGGTTGTGGTGATCGATTTCGGGGTCTCGCTGCCACACGGAGTTGATTTCGGTGGCCCAGGGGGCACGGGGGTTGCTGACATCCTTGGCGGCGGCGAGGACTGGGTGGGGAATGTATCCGCCTCGTAGTATTTTGTCGTGGAGATATCTAGGTAGGCTATGGTTAGATATGATTTGTCGTGAGATGAAGTAAGTTAACCGTGGGAATATGGAATGGAAGGGTGGAGTAAGACACACGTTGAATCCCACCCTGAAAGCCTCTCGAGAGAGCCACTGTCATTCGGAAGTCTGGCATGCTCCCCGAACTGGATCCCCAATTCACAGGCCAGTGTCTGCGCACCGTCGTCGTTGTCCGGATCGTTGGCCGAGTCTCGGTCGTGACGGGGCCAGAATCTCTCATTATGCTGGATCTCCTCTTCGACAAGTGGATCATCTGTATCGAGTGGGTTGGCGAGCACCCAGGCGACCATCTGTGGCCGGAAGAAGGGACTGCCATGATCATAGGTGCCATCGGAGCGGAGCACGAGTCGCTCGAAACTGATCTTCAATGGTCTGAAGAATGTTGGGGGCACTGTATCAAATGGGTGGTTGATGAGGCGGCGGGTGATCTCCCTCATGAGTCGCGACGCTCCCTTCCTGTTCTCTCGATGCTTCAGTAGAATCTCATTCATTTGGGCGAAGTTCCTTGGGAGGTTGTTTTCTTGCGATTCCATCTCGTTGTCCTGGGTTTCAGGGTCGGTGGCTGGTGTCGGGGTGTCAAGAATCGTCCCTCTTTTATGGCGATGTCGTCGAGGAATCCGTAGCATATTGTGCCATAACTTGCGGAGAGACATCTCGCCCAATTTGAGTTTGGTTTGAGTCACAAGACGGTGCAGAAAGTTGGTTGACCCAGAGAGAGAAAAGGTAAACATGGAATGAAAAACTTTGGCGGCGACAAACACAAAGCCTGTGTGCGATGCCCGCGTATGAGCGAGGGAATTGAGGGAATAAGGGCATAGCACCAGGACACCCACAATAATATTTCTAGCGGCCATGACAGGCCTCGTAACATCAGTTCTGTTGATACAGTTCTATTCCACCACCCCTCGTTCCCCGACATAGTTTGCAGCGTTAGCCAATCTACAGAACAACCTCACAATGCAAGCATCAGCAAGCGCCAATACCCTCTCTGGGAGAAGAGCAGCAGCCTTTCCACTCACCAAGGTGCCAGGTTTTAAGGTGCCCAGGAACCTGCGAGAACTCAGATTCCTCCTCCAAAAGGCTCGGCCGCTTGGGCGGACCATCCATAATCCAAAGGAAGAGATCATGGACTCTGGCTCTTGTACCACAGAGATCCAATATGCGGTGCTGCGTGGTGTCAGCAGAAGAACCCGCGGAGGAGGAGCTAACCTGTCGGATTACCGCTTGAACCAGTATCGGCAATAGTCGAAGCCGAGTGCCGGCTACTCATGGTGGATGGACCAAGCATCCAGCGGCAAGAGGCAGCTGAACTGGTGACCTTGCTTCTGGGCAGCCGTGCTACTCTATTACCGGGCCTAAAGGACCAGTGAGTCGCTAGCCTCCGTCGTTTACAACTTCAGGCTTTGATTAATTCAGAAAATACAGTGTTCTAATTGTGTCGCAAGATCGCCACCGGATCTTTCTCAGCTTCGCGTTGATAATCCCGGGCTACATCGAGTATCTCAGCAACCCCAGATTAGCTTGGACTCAAAGCCTTACATAGTTTTGACCCCATCTGGACCCTCCAACTTATTTCATGAAGACCATTTGCGGTTTGGCAGCGTTCTGGTGTTCTTCATTTTGTCCTACATTACCGCCTTCTGGCCGCACGTGTATCTGAGCGCGAGGTTTCAAGGATCTCTCGAATGACAACCTTCCAATGATCCAAGATGCAGAGCCAGTAGCTGCCACATGCGGGAACTCGCCACAATTATTGTGGCAATAACTTGAACGGCCAGTGCCTAGTTCATCGTGGAATTGGAGGTGGGAATGCAAGCACCTCCATATGGTCACCAGGAAGCAACTCACGGGGGGAAACATACGAGTGTCCTCTGGAACATACATGGCAAGGACTGTCCGCCGTGGTTACTTGTTGCCGGGAGATTATAATTGACGGATCCAGTTACAAAGGCATTAATATCTGGGAGGATGTAAAATAGTTTACTGTCAAGCCTCACAAATGTCTAGAGTTAAATTTTGTCAGCCAGAATGAGTCCTTCAGCAACCCTGGAAAGTTTATACTTCATGGCTCCACTCCCTTGCTCTGCCCATGTCATCCAGCCGAAAAAAGGTTAGACTTCGAGTCTATCCCCGTCACGTGCGTCCTCCGCCCAACCCCACGTGGAAAATATCTCCAGCCCCCCATTGAGCGTTCACCACTGCCAACTTCGGCAGACACAATGAGCGTTGCAGGTGGTCTAGAGGGCTGCCCTCCCGAAATTGTCGAGAGCATCACCATCCTTCTAGATGTGACAGATGCCGGCAACCTCCGCCTGGCCAGCCGATGCCTTTGTTCAAAAGTGAGACACGGGATCTTCAGATCCTACTTCCGATCCAAATGCGTCAAAGTCGTTGGTCCCGAGCTTGAACGTCTCGTAGCCATAACGCAGCACGGTTGGCTCGGATGTGAGATCTCCGACTTGACGCTCGTCGGAATCGTCAATGACGCCAAAACTTTTGAAGCAAATCCAGAAAATCTGCCGGAGCGGCTGGTCCATCTCCTCGGAAATGCATTCAAAAATATAGCGGCAAATGGAACTTTCCGAAAGCTACGCTCGTTGTCTCTTGAAGTCATTGTCTGTTCACCGGATTCGAAGGACGAACTCGCTCCCATTGATGGTGGACCACAGAGGCCTATCTGGCAGACGGCCGCCGAGACAGCTCGAATTACCTTCTCGGCGTTGCAGGGAAGTAACCTGGAAATAGAGAGCATGAACATATTTAACAGGCAACTCCGGTGCAGTATCGCCGGCAACGAGCTCAGTAGAATAGACTATCACGCCAAGGGACTTAGCAAAACACTTTGCTCTTTGAAGTCCCTATCTATCAGTGTTTCGGAACGCATGTTCGACGCAGAGCTGGAAGCTATTCTCACCGGAGATTTGGACTACGATGGTGCCACAGATGACGAGGGCCGCGCCCTGGAAGAGGCTGCAAGGCAGGCATGCAATGATTGCAACTTCACCGGCCTAGCAGGTTTAATACAGGCCTGCGAGAACATCACATACCTGGACATCCTCCACCGCCGAGTAAACCTTGGGTACCCGCTCTCGAGAATTCCAAATGAACGGCTCTTTCAGCGCGTGGCTGGCCTGGGTACTACCCTCCTCCCTCCGTTGGAGGAATGTATACTCCGCGGTGTATTTCTCACGGAGATTGATCTATCAGCTTTTGTTAAGGCGGCTCCTTTTCTCCGCCGTCTCTCCATTGAGGCTGTGACTATGGTACTTGGAACGTTCCAGTCTATTTTTGATTATATTACATCTGATATCTCCAAGCTGGAGTATTTGTACCTTGAACAGCTTAGGACCGGAAGTGACATGGTCCATTTCACAGATGCTGGACATCCGAAACTTTATACTTGGGAGAATGCTAATGGCAGCAGTACGTTGAAAAGAGAGGGCGAGGACGTCAGGAGGCCGATTCAATGCCATCAACTCACGGACTGGTTACCCGTCGGCTCTCCCAATTTTCGAGCATGGTTGCGGGACCAGCGACGGAAATACGGGCCTCCGTAGGAGTAATTTGGCTTGATTATATCTGTATATAGCTTCTTGAAGCCAAATAATACATTTCTAAAAGAATAATTCATTGAATTTGCTGCGAGAAAAGTAGTAGGGCAAGGGAGGCTGCGTAGATCCAACTAAACGGGGTCCGGCATGCCAGGTGTATACTGCCTGACCAGCCAATGGCGCGGCCAGGGAGATTACATGACTTGCTTGAAACTCGGCAAGATAGAGAGGAATTTAGAATACACTATGCTGCTGAATAGCGTCTACGATCCTAGATAGCTCACTCTGCGCATGAAGTATGCTGGGCATCGAAGCCGACTCGCCTATCGTTCCAAAACCTAGACATTAGCACCATAATTCTGAAGCAAAACCGTACCAGATGGGTGCCATACATTCGCCAGCTCAAGTGCTGGCCGGCCGCCAGAGTTCCCCCGACTCAACTTTAGCGCCGGCCTCGAGGAGCAACTCTATTATCTCGAAACGATACCTCGTGGGCATGGGCCCCGAGCACGCAACAAGCAGGGACAAGCAATAATTTTCATCTTTGGCCTCGATATTGGCATGGTGATCCATGAGAACTATCGCACAAGTCGTGTGGGAGTGATAAACAGCAAGACTTAGCGGCGTCCTGTGCTTCTTATCTCTTGCCTCTATTCCAGGACCGCGGTTGATAAGAAGCTCGACACAGGCTCCGCTACCTGATACAGCCGCCGCGGCCAGTAGTGTTTTGATCATCCTCATTCTCGGCCTCTAAATAAGCTCCATAATTGAGAAGAGATCAACATAAGCTCTACTATCTGCTGCAGCTGCTACGGCAAGTGATGTTTGACCTTTCCCAGAGGGGGGCTGAGCTCTCTGAGTACACGACTTTGTGGGTGTAGGGGGTTTTGTTGAGGAGGGCGTGGAATCCGGGGTGTGTGAGAATGAGGGCATTGATGTCGGACTCTAAGGGTAGGCATGTTGCGATGTTTATGAGGCGTTCATTGGAAGGCGCCAGATTGGTTCATTGGACATTTTGTATTTGGGCCGTTGGGACGGAGGCAGTTTGGGGGTCAAGTCGGGCGAGGGATATAGCAAGAGGGACAGGACATTGAAAGTAAGTCCTTTGCATTGATGAACTTATTGACTTAGCTCCCTTGTGCTCTAGCTGTGCCACCGCGAGAGTATATATACATGGCTGGGCTTCGATGACCCACTCAATCAATACAACAAAAGAAAAAGTTATTCGAGACGCAGAATAATCTGGGGAATGAGAATTCTCAGGTCAAGCCGTCGCACGATTCCAAAGAGTCCACAGTGGTCCATGATAACCCCCAACAGGATCCCACTCCGGAACAGGAACAGCTCCAGCTTCCTCCTTTATGGACTGGTACCGCGACTCGTCTTTGCAGTACTCATTCTTCCACTTTGGCGCGCCCTAACCGGTGCACGTATCAGTTCCGCGTCTAGGATTTTCGGGGTAGTGAAGAGCTTACTTCAGGATAGACACCCATATAGCGGTAATCGCCCTCGAAATCCTTTGAGCAGTGAGAGACCCCTGCTGGGAGTATGATCACGTCGCCGACTTTCACGTGGATCGTTTGTCCCTTATCAATGTCATCGAGGGGTCCGGCGCCGATGAGGAGGGTAGATGATCCCTGGAAGACGGCTTCGTATCTGAAGTCAGCAGGCAAACTCTTGGTCAAGGGACACAGAGACGAACCATAGCATTCGTGAGTATTCGGGTGGAAATGGTGTCGGGGAATCGCTCCCCAGATGCCCTGAATCTGTTAAACCTGGGCCTGAAACCGGGGGGGATATCGATCTTGAACTCACACCTTTCAGCCATCTGTTGCCTTCCAGTTGAGTCTGTATGGTTTCTTCGTCGTATGGCTTTGAGAGGACGTCTCGATATACAAGCACAGGTAGTTGACTGTTCGGGACATAGCGGGTTGGTTCGCAGAAATATATCTCTGGTTGTGCTGCCATTGTATGAGAGTTGACGACCGACGGATGTTCGGCGGGGACAGAAAGGTCGTATCTGTTTGGTCTCACATATAGAAACATGTCTGGGTGCGGGGACTCACCGTGGCGAGCCTCACGTGGCATGCCTCGTGGCCTGGGCCGGGAATTGTTTGCTGGATTTGGCGTAGCGCGTTTCACGTCCAAGTACTTCCCAAACTGAGTCTCCAACACGACAACACTCAGCGGAGCAATCTCATCATTCTATCAGTTCAAGACGGATTCCGTCATCTCATTACACAAATGGACTCAGAGCAGCGGCATCGCAGATCCCGAGACGGTTGTTGGACCTGCAGAAGAAGGTAGAGCGGGCTACCCCCGTCCTTGCAGTATTGATAACACAAGACAGGAAGAAAAAATGTGACGGCACCGATGCTCCGTGTGGGAACTGTAGTCGACTGGGCCTGCCATGCGAGCGTGACGTTCGGCTCGTATGGGAGGATGACTCCCGAAGAGACGCGATGAAGAGAAGGGGATCAACCGTACGGAGGTCTTCACGGCAACCCAATGAGATGGAGCGCCGAGTGGCGGAGGATACCGTGCCTTTGGAAATGGAGGCCTCTGATAGTCTTCCGGGTGGCGATTCCTCGAACCTCATACGCAGAAGCCTTTCAGAATGGCCCTTTGAACTTGAACGCGACGAGTTTTTGTTGCTCGATCACTACATCCAGAGATTTTCGAAGACTTATCCGACGTTCTCCGGTCCTACAAATCCGTTTCTGACCGTGATCCTCCCACTATCTACTAAAAGCCGCGTGGTGCTCGACTCTCTGCTCGCTCTAAGTGGCGTCCAAACGTGGGAGAATGGAGCGTTTGCTATGGGCGAGGCAATGTTGAGGATGAGGCGGAAAGCCCTCCGTGGATGTCGGAAGCTCCTGACGCAATTGAATCAGGCCGAAGTTGAGCTGGATAAACTCTCGACTTGGGATATTACCGGGGAGAATACGATCGGCCTGTTCGCCAGCTGCATGTTATTGCTCCTCTACGAGAAGCTCGTAGGTGAAGAGCAAGAGAACTGGTCGCCTCATCTGAGTTTCTTTGCTCGGCTGTGCCCTCGGGCTGGTGTACCAGCTTCTTCCTCATGGAACGGAGTTTTCCAATTCCTCCTGAATTTGTTCCTATACAATGACCTTGTCCGCTCAACGTCGCTTGAAACATCGACTCTCTCGGATTTTTACCTCGACGAAATGCCTTCAATGATTCCAGAAATTTGGCAAGACCCAAATCTGGACCGCTTCACCTTTCCCCGTCTCATCGCTCGGATCAGCGCCGGCGATACAAGTGTTACGGATGCAGATATCGCCGCGTGGGATGGGAGGTTGGACTGGTTCCCCAGCTTTGCGCTTGTGTCCTCTCAAAACTTGGAGAATACAGTGGTCTTTGATGATTTCTTCCTAGTGTTGGATCCCTGTGTTCACTGCATCGAACACCTCATACCACCCTCGGAACTGATCGACGAAAAGCTCGTCTCGAGGCTCTACCGAATCGCGGCCATGGCCTACAGGCGCCAGAGACAAAGGGAATGCGCAACAAGTGCATATCCAGAAGCGGTATCCAGCAACAGCCTCGCCTTATGGGCCGTTCAACTGGTCAAGTTAGTACCCGAAGGCTCATCTTACGAAAACACTCTCCTCTGGCCAATTGGTATTATTGCTAAAGAATTGACGATTCGGGACGGAATGGAGAGAGTGTATATTGTATCCCGCTTGGGAACTCTCGAACGACAGTTTCATATGAAGCACTTTGCGCGCGTGAAAGATTTTCTCCTCAGATTCTGGATGGCTAAGGATCAGGGGATGAGGAATAACAATGGCTGCGTGATTCTACTCGGCTAATGGTGAGGACTCAAATAATTATCGACATAATGATTGAGTGGAGATTACAATCCGTCAAACTGACATTACTCTCCAAGCGGCCGCATCTCGTACAGTGTCTGTTGGATGTAGGTAATCTGTTCATCCGCCCATTTACGCGTTTCAGCAACACTTACAGTCTCAACTCGACACAGGCCGCTCTTCCCCTCGGGATCTGAATTCTTAACGTTTTCCTCGTATCGCTTTCGCAATGCATCGGCGGCGATTCGCGCGCGTTCGGCCAAGACGTCCAAACGGTAGGTCGTCCACTGATAGTACAACTCTGAGAGATGCGATTTGTTTCTGACATTCGCATTTGTCGTCTCATCTAGAAGCGTGGGATCCTTCGGTCGAAATGAGGTCACGATTGTGACGCGTTCGGGCATGTTCGTCACCGGGGCTGCAGTGTGCGTGATGTACCGTCCTTGGAGGAGCACGGCACAGCCCTATCAAGAAGATTAGATGGCACCGCGTGGTTGTGAAGAGGATATAGTTCAATTTACCATCTGAGGAGCTTTCACTTTCAACGTTGTTCCGTCACCCTTCATCAGCTCGGTCTCTCCCCCCGTCATATGCCGGGCATCAGACAACATGACAACACAAACGAAGGGGTGCGAGTCCCTATGCCACTCAATGATCGGTGTTGTCTGGTCTGTGACCTCCTGCTTCTTCGATTTATCCTTCTCGAAATCCAGGATCGCCTCCTCCGTCGCAACTGGCGGCTCCACAGGTGTGTTCCTAACACCTTCAAGGCCATCAGGTCCAAGTTGAACGTTGGTATGGCTAACTTCATAGTCCATTACAGGCACGAGCTCCACTCCCGCGATGTCACTGATAATTTTGAGTACCTCAGGCGAGTGCCAAAACTGATGGATGAAGGGCGCATAGCGCGGCGCCATCCCGCGTACCTGCACGGATCCTGGGCGCGTGTGATGGAGGCAATTGTCAAGGACATCTCGACTGAAAAGTTCCTGCCGATGTCGAAGGACTGCCTCGTGTGATAGGAGCGGGAATGGCTCCGTTGTTGCTACTGAGGACAGCGCAGTGGGTTCCAGACACAAGTCCTCCATCTTCAGGACGGATGACGGCGGCGAGAACGCCAAATGCGTCGCCTGATCAAACTGAGTCGGGGGAGCATGCTGGGAAGGCTTTCCCGACGACCCACGGACCTCAGGGTGGTCGATTGCGATTGGAGGAGACATAATGATAAACAGAGATGATAGCGACGGGCAAAGATTTCTGGAATGATACCTGGAGAACAATCTTACTTGTGGTCCACTTTAATAGGAGTGTCACCAGGACATGTATATATATATGCTCTGTTGGGCACAGCGCGGGCTCTGAATCCCATTCCTCAACGCGGTAATTCGAGCCGCCTCCCCCCTGGAGGTATAGCTCTTGATCTCCGGCTTTCTCATCGCCAGTTAACATGGGACGCGCAACACCATACCGAAAATGAACTATTCAAGCCGCCATCATGGACGTTCGAAACCTTATCGGCAATCGCTTGGGGAAGGTCCAGACTTTACCGGATTTGGGATATTGTAGCCGCGCTGTGGAGAACGCAGAAAGCCCACAATTTTCCTCGTATATCCCCGCATTGATGCCAGAGTTGTGTTGGAGTACCTCCTCACTTCCCAGACGGGAGCGCTCCCGTGTGACATGGGCCTCAGCCGGTCATGCCAGGAGATGCGGGCGAATTTCGAGAACAGACGAAGTCGTATCAAGATAGGTGGTCTTCTCTCAAACAATCTCCTTTTGGACTATAAAGCTAGCTTCCTCCCCCAAGGCTAACAGGATCATCTCGCGTGCAACTGCCGACCAAACTTCTTTCATCTGGCAAGCTGATAGAGCAATACAGCGGTTACCCGACCCCATGGCTAATGCCGAGACGAAAATGCCATCTGCGGATGAGAAGAGAGAGACGAATCTGCCAGAGCTCGGAGACAAGGATATTGTAGTCGGCCATGTCAATTACCACGGTATCGACACTCGAGCGCTCCCCCAAGGGGCAGACGAGGTGTATGAAAGAAAAATCTCGATTCTAAACGAGGCGTTAATCGATCTTGGAATGGGATCGTTCCAGTGGAAGATCTTTGCGCTGACGGGATTTGGATGGTTTATTTAACGTAGCGCCCGTTTGAACACCCTGACATGATATAAATGCTGACGGTAGAATAGTTTTGGATGCAAGCCATCACTATCATTAGCCCACCTGTTCAGGTTGAGTTTTCCGTCGACCGCATCGCCTTGCTCTCTGTAGCCAAGTATGCTGGCCTGGTTGTGGGATCGAGCATGTGGCCGATGACGGCCGATTTCATTGGACGGCGTCTGGCATTCAATGCCACTCTTTTGATATCGGCTGTGGCGGGACTGGTAGGTGCGGGAAGCCCCAATTTTGTCGCTATTTCTGTATTTTGTGCTTTTATTGGAATGGGAACTGGGGGCAATCAGCCGGTTGATAGTGCCATCTTTCTGGAGTATATTCCGGCAACCCACCAGTACCTGCTGACTATGCAGTCCGCATTTTGGTCGGTTGGGCAAGCTGTTGCTGCGCTCATTGCTTGGTAAGTGGCGTATACCTAGTTCCTTCCTGAAGATTGTACTCATATGGTCATTAGGCCATTGATTGCGAATTATTCCTGCCCGTCAGATACTCCAGCCGGGCAATGCACATTCCAAGACAACCTCGGATGGCGATATTCGTACTGGACATTTGGTGGATTGACACTGACAATGTTTCTGGCTCGACTGTTCTTCAGGGTTTATGAAACCCCGAAATACCTCCTCGGCAAAGGTCTCGATAGACAAGCTGTCGAGGTTGTTTCACAAGTAGCGGCTCGAAATGGGACGACCACTTGGCTCACGGTGACTCACTTTCAGGATATCGATGCGCAATTGGCACTTGAGGATTCTGCGCCGTCTCCTGCAGCGCCCAACACGGGCTCCAAAACCATCTTCAATCGCACAATGGCCAAGTTCACTCCAGAGAAAATTAAGGCACTCTTCTCGACCCCGCGTCTCGCTCTCTCAACGTCCATGATGCTCTTTCTTTGGTGCTCGATTGGCATGGCCTACCCCTTATACAACTCCTTCATCCCAATTTACCTTGCAAACAAAGGCGTTGAGTACGGTGCCACCTCGACTGCCGAAACATACCGGAACTACGCAATCCAAGCCGTATGCGGAATCCCGGCTTCCATCCTCGGCGGCTTCACCGTCGACCTGAAACACCTAGGCCGCAAAGGCACGGGGACATTCGCCTGCCTCTGCACAGGCGTGTTCCTCTTCCTCTTCACGCGCGCCTCTACGAGCGCTAGCGTCTTGGGGTTCACGTGTGCAATTGCATTTTTCCAAAACCTCGTCTATGGGCTGCTCTACTCTTACACACCGGAGCTATTCCCCGCGCCAATTCGGGGAACGGCGAATGGCCTCGTCGCCCTGTTTAACCGGTTGTCAGGGCTCATGGCGCCGATTATTGCGGCGTATGTAGGTGTTGATACTGACTTGCCTGTGTGGATCTCGGCGGCGCTGTTTATGGTTGCGGGATTGGTGTTTCTCGTCTTGCCGATGGAGACGAGGGGGCGTGCGGCGGCGTAATTTATGGACCCGAAAATCGTCGTCTGCGGACGGCTTTTCAGGCTGCCACTCGGAGATATGATTCGGGATTTTTTGTCGGGGTGCATTTCCGAGTCCACCCAAGGTTGATAATCTCCTGTCATTTCTCGGTCAGCAGAGCTTTTAATAATTGGAACGGCCGCGGCCGGCGGCCAGCTTGGTCAGATTTAAATTGGGCGGCGTCGTATCTTCCGTGCTTGTCAACGGTGGATCCATTCGCAAAATCTTTTCTTCATCTCCCGAATCTCAACTCAAGGCTCTGTCCTCGCGATGGACGTCCCCATGGAGGAAAAACGGCAGGAGAATGAGCTTCAGCCCGTGAAAACGAACCAATCACTTGCGGACTCATTCTCTTTGCCTCGGGAGATCGCCTTCATCACCATAGTATGCATGTCCCAGTTCATCACACAGGCCAATGTTGGCATCTGCTTGTCGCCTCTTGATATTGTGGGCGCGGACTTTGGCCTCACGCAGCCTGGCGAACTGGCCTGGTTTCTGGCGGGTTATTCGTTAACTATTGGAACATTCATCCTGGTCTTTGGCCGCTGTGGAGATTTATTCGGGTACAGGCGCATGTTCGTTATAGGGTTCCTCTGGCTGGCTCTGTGGTCGCTTGTCGCTGGACTCAGCGTATACTCGAATCATATCCTGTTTATTTTTGCTCGTGTTCTGCAAGGCCTGGGCCCTGCGATGCTCCTCCCCAATGGCCTCGCTATCCTCCGCGCCACTTACCCTCCCGGAAAGAAAAAGGGCATGATATTTGCCCTGTTTGGTGCGACCGCCCCCAACGGCGCAATCATCGGCGCCGTCTTTGCGGCCCTATTCTCTCAGCTCGCCTGGTGGCCCTGGACGTACTGGTCAATGGCTATCGTGTCCGTTGTCTGCGCTGCAATCGCGTACCTCGTCATTGCGCCAATCCGGCACACAAGGCCGGCGGACCCTATTTTCACGTCACTCGACATCCCCGGTGCATTCACAGGAATAACCGGTCTCGTCCTCGTTAACATTGCCTGGAACCAAGCGCCCACGGTCTCCTGGAGCGAACCCTACGTAATAGTCCTCTTAATAGTGGGCGCGCTCTTCCTTGCCGCCTTCTTCGTCATCGAATTCCGCTTCGCAAAACACCCACTCATCCCCTTTCATGCCTTCTCCGCGGACGTCTCCTTCGTCCTCGCCTGCGTCGCAACCGGATGGGGCTGCTTCGGCACCTGGATCTTCTACAGCTGGCGCTTCCTCCACGACTCGCGAGGGTTAACGCCTCTCCTCGCCTCAGCGCAATTCATACCACCCGGTATATCCGGGCTCATCGCCGCCTTCGCAACAGGATACCTAATGAGCCACGTCCGACCGGCGTGGATAATGTGCATGTCGCTCAGCGCATTCACCCTCGGTACGATCCTGATCGCCATCGCCCCTGTCAATCAGACATACTGGGCCCTCACATTCGTCTCCTTGATCGTCATCCCTTGGGGAATGGACATGTCCTTCCCCGCGGCGACACTGATGCTCTCGAATGCGGTGAAGAGGGAACATCAGGGCCTCGCGGCATCCCTGGTGACCACAGTTGTGAATTATAGTATCTCGCTGAGTCTGGGGTTCGCGGGCACGATTGAGAGTCAGATTACGCATGGTGAAACTGCCGCAGAGAGGCTTCGGGGGTATCGCTCTGCGCTATATTTTGCGATCGGGCTTGGGGCGTTGGGGCTGGGGATTAGTGCGTTGTATACGGCGAGAAGTTATACCTGGGCTGTGGCTTCGAGGAAGGAGTAGAGTTCCTGTGTATTTTTATGGTCTATAGATTGGGCTTTGTGCTTGTCCTTGTTGGTAGGCTTGACCACTGACCCCTCATACAGCTTCTCAATTGCCATCGAGCCGGCGCCTCATAGCTTTGTTTTATTGGCTGAAGCGATGCAAGGGTGTGCTGGTCCTGTGTGAGCCTCGTGGTTGAGCCTCGCCTCACCGGTTGTCTTCAACCGCGTCTTCCTCGTTCCTTTTGAACTTCCTTCCTACTCCTGCTTGCCTGCCTGCACGCAAAGATGTCAACCGCTCTTGCCATCGCTGGACGTTTAAAACCCGAGATTCGTCTCGGCCGGGCCATTTCAGAATTTCAAGCAGACCTCTCGACGCCGCAAAAGGAGCATTTTCGAGCCCACCAAGCGAGCGCAGCAAATGGCACTAGTACACCCACTCTTCGCGATGTGATGCGGGTCACGGCCGAGATCAACCAAGAAAGCGGTCTACTCGGGCGATGCTTTGGGTCTCGTTTGACCAATATTCTGCAAGCTGTGCAGCAGTTCGCGGCTCTGGGGGACGTTGTTCTCGGTGGGACACAGAATTTACTCGCGTGCGGCGTATGGTCGCTTGTACGCATGACGCTTTTGGTACGTCCCATAGTCCCCTGTGGCGTTATGTGACCTCTAAGCCAACCAAGTTGCAGTCAGTTGTCACATATTCAGCTTATTTTGAGCGGCTGTCATTCATGCTCATGGCCGTCGGCCGCTCGGCACCGCGATACCAGACCATGGGCGCAATGTTTCTAAAGTCTGGTACACTTAGGTCATACATGTTGGAGTATTATATCGTCGTTGTTCGCCTCTTCCACCATGTGCTCCAGCTGAGCCAGAAGTCGGGGCTTTCAAAATGGATATCTACCCTCGCCGACCCAAGGCTGGAGAGCTTCCAGTCAGATCTCGAAGTTTGGGCCACCTCCATAAAGGAAGAGGTTCATTTGCTTAACGCCCAACAAACATCTGACGAGATTGCCAGAAACAACTGGTTTCGATCACATTTTACCCAACAAGCCGAAGAGCTATCGCACTCAAAGACGTTGCGGGCGAGGAAACGCATCCTTGATGCCTGTTCAGTGTACGACCATGAGAATTCCTGGAAGCAGACACGCAAGCTCGGACACACCAGGCTCCTAAATGACTCCACAATTTACGCCGCATGGAAGGAACAGAGCCAGTCGTGTACATTGGTATGTACCGGCAAGCTAGGATCCGGCAAGTCTGTCCTTCTAGCCAACATGGTTGACGATCTTAGTCTTGCGACTGCCAGAGAGACGACGATAGCCTATTTTTTTTGCCAACATGACACTAGCGAGAGCTTAACGGCTCGCACTGTAATCGGATCCCTGATACGGCAGCTGTTGTATCCAGCCACAGATCTTGCCTATGCCTGGGAAGTTGTTCATCGGACTCAAGTTGTCGGCCTTGATGGACTACTTGACATGCTCCGTCACATTATCCCCGGGGATCGTCGCGCATATTTCATTATTGATGGCCTGGGCCATTGTGATGCTGAAGAAAGAGAACTTATCCTCGCCACCCTGGGAAAGGTCCAGGGGATCATATCCTTGTCGTTATGCATCTCGTTTAGATCTGAACCTGCGAATATGCGCCCACTTGCACTGTACGATCTGCTGCACATCACTACATTCTGTATCCCAGAAAAGAACCCGGATATCGACGAATATATTAACGAAGAGCTTCAGAAATGCATTGAGACTGGAAGACTGACTGTCCGCGATCCCTTTCTCGTCCTCGAGATCCAGAATCATCTCTCACGTGGCGCTGAAGGCATGTTCTTATGGGTGGTTTTGCAAATCAAGGCGCTGTGCATGGAGCACACGGATGCGGATATCCGTCAGGCGATAGCTCACCTTCCACGCGATCTCTCCGGCATATACAATATTATCCTCGAAAAGTCAAAGGCAATTAGTACAGCGTACCAGACGAGGATTCTAGAGTTGGTGATAACTGCTCGTCGTCCCTTGACGACGGAGGAGATGAGAGAAGCTCTGAGTGTAAAGCCAGGCTACACTGTCTGGAATCCGGAGACCCTGTTGAATGACGTACGTGCGACATTGGCGTGCTGTGGTTGCCTCCTTGCCATTGATGAAGAAACTCTCAACGTTCAGATGATACATCACAGCGCGAAAGCTTTTCTGCTTGATGCGTCTGGTGGGCATGCACATTTTGACTTGGAAAGTGCATATCGGCGAACGGCGGAGATAATCGTCACGTTTCTCAACTACGGCGTCTTCTCGAAACAGGTATCCAAGAACAAAACCCCTCATATTCGTGCCGAAGCCCTGACGTCTTCGGTAATCAGTTCCACCATGTGTTCTCTCGGACAACCCCAAAAGCTGGCATTGAAACTTCTGAGGACGAGGAAGGGCGTGGATGAAAATATCGGCCACACCCTAATGGACGTTTTGGGGGGTCCTTCCAAGATTGAATTCACCACTCCGCTGGCTTTTTATGGATATGCAACTTCGTGGTGGCAAGAGCATATATCGCATTTGGATCTCGGAAATAAGGTCATGGAGAAACTTTTGATGGATCTGCTGATTACAGTGGATCCAAATACACCCGACTCGCAAGGCCGAACGCTGTTTTCGCATGCTCTAGAACGCGGGCATGTCAGCATGGTGAAACTGTTGCTGGAACGTGGTGCCCGCGATGTCGAAATTTTTCGAGCTCATGAAGCGGACAACCCCTCCGCCGCGAGGATTCTTCTAGAGTCGGCGGCGGCCCAGCCAAATGCAGAAGAAGGCTACCGAACGCTCACCTCATTGTTACAGGTGGCCATTTTGAAGAGTTCACCAACAGTTCCAGCCAGACTTGTGACGCTGAAGATACCGTTTCAAGATCATCGGGGTCAAACATCATCCGGGCTCGCAATTGTTCGTGATTTTGAAGAGGATGTACATACGCTATTCACGTGGCACGAGCTGGGGATAGAAATTCGGGATGATCATGGAAATACGGCATTGCATGCAGCAGCTGAATGTTTTGATGCAGGTGTCATTGAATGCTTCGGCTTCTCCAGGTGCAATTGCGCTACAATGTACAATGAACAGCAACGCACGCCACTCTGGGTCGCCGCTGCGAAGGGCAATCTCCCAGCCGTCAAGGCCGTCGTGGCCATCCCTGATGTCAGATACCATCTAGGTCAAGGGGATGAGAAAAATGCTACACCTCTCTGGATTGCCGCTGCTAATGGCCACGATAATGTCGTCCCATATCTCATGAGTTTGGGCGGTGTCGAACTAAATCTCCAGAATATCGATGGATACACCCCTCTCGCGATCGCCGCCAAAAATGGGCACAGCGCGGTTGTGGAGGCGTTAATGTGCCGCCGAGAAGACCTACGTCTTCTGGATGATGTCAAGCTGAACCCAGTTTGGCTCGCAGCAACGTCCGGCCACAGTGTGATTGTTGAAAATCTGGTTAAGGGCTTCGGCACAGATTCGAACACGTATAATGCGGGAGAAAGGCTGCTGTCGGAGGCCACTTCTCAGGGAAAAGAAGAAATCGTGAGGATTTTGGATTCTGCTTTTAGAGCCCTGATCACGTCTCAGAACCCCACCCGCCAGGGGCATTGCGGATTGCTGCGAGAAATGGCCATGCGCGGATAGTCAAATTGTTAGTGCGCTATCCAGAGGTTGATGTAAACATCCAGGATGCATGGGATAAGACACCGATCGGCATCGCAGCGAGAAAAGGCCATCATCGAGTTGTGGCAGTTCTTGCGGGCTTAGAGAGGACGGATGTCGATACTGAGGATTCGGACGGAGAAACCCCGCTCTTGGATGCTATACGGAATTGCCAAGAGGAAGTTGTGAGGGTCCTCGCTCGGATCGAAAGGGTCGATGTGAACCGTGTCAATCGAAAAGACCGGCTGTTGAGGACGCCGCTGCTTCGGTGCGTCTGGGCTGGGCGACTAGGCCTTGTTAGAGCTCTGATGGAGTGTGGCCGTGTTGATCCACTGATCCCTGACGCAAAAGGACGGTTGCCGCTGGTTCGGGCTGAGGAACTAGGTTTTGAGGACATTGTGGACTACCTCCGTCGCTTTGAGAGGGCTTCCAGGGTATCACCACATTTGGATGCTGTGATGAGGCAAGCGGTTACTGAAAAGGCTTAGACAGCGCGTTACAATATACTGGCTATGACTATAGTTGTCACAAGTTTGTCCTTCCATCATTACCGAAGACTGCAGTGTAATATATTGTTATGGTGGCTGCGCTGGACCTTCCCGACCCCCTTAGCTCCTGGTATTCTGAATCTATTACTGGAGCCCGAGGAGTTTCGCTGGTCGTGGTTCGTAATGGTCTGGGGATGATGATCATGGGGGTTTTGTTCCTCAGCCTTGTCTTGTTTTTGTCGCAAGGGATCCTTGTCCTCGCCTCGGAGAGGATGAGTCACGAATTGGATATAAATACGAGGATTCCCTCCGCTGCCCCCTGCTGATTCAACGAGACCATAAAGAAGGTCTCACGAACGTGATGGTCCCCCTTACAACCCTCCCGGAGCTCGGCACCTTCTCCGTGCTCTCCGCTTCAACATGGCTCCTCATCCACCTCTACGTCCGCACCAACGGACCCATCCCCGGCACAAGGGCGGTAATCAAAGCCAACAGCTGGTTCTATGCAACCATGTCCCTCCTCATGCTGATAGCAACACTAACAACAACAACAACCCCCAACAACACCGACGACGACGACAACAAAGCCTTCCCCGTGCGATACACCTACCACGTCTCCAAATTCTACGAATTCCTCGACATCCTCCTCGTCGCCGCCTCGGGCGGCCACATCGGTCTGCACTTCGGGTTTCACCACCTGACAACGCCCTACCTGACCTTCTTCCGCTTCCTGAATAACCCGGCCGGTGGCTCGTGGCGTGTCTTTGCGGCGCTCAATACGTTCCACCATGTCCTTATGTATGCGTATTTCGGGGGTGCGCAGGTCGTGAGACCGTTTGTGCCGTGGACGGGGGGATTGCAATTGATTGCGAGTGTTGCTGTTGATGTGGTGGTTGTGTGGGAGAGGTATGGTGGTGGTGGTGGTGGTGGTGGGGATATATGGCCGTACGTGTTCTCGGCTTGTTTGGTCGGGACGTACTTTGGGCTTTATTTGAGGGATTTGAGGATGGGGAAGGTGTAGACTGCTCGTTTGCCGGTAGTTGGTTGTTTGCGGTTGGGATGGGAGGGGTTGGTGTAGCAGGCGTGGGGTGACGGCCAGGATTGTCAGATGGATTTTAGAAGTTCGCAAACTCAACTGCTGGTGGTTGTCGTCGTCCATGTTTCGGTTGCTTTGGAGGACAGATACTGTAACTGTCGTTCTCTGGGCTGTCTCCTCACACTTTATGTGTCCCATGCCTGCGTTGATGGGATAACTTAGAGTGCCAGACACGAAGATCCTCAATCATATCCCTCTCGCTAAACGGAGTTGACATTCATTTCTTTAAGACGCGCTTTTGAGTCTGTTGGTCGTTACACTTGGTAGAGGTACAATGTCACGCGTTTATCATTGCATACTGTGCCGCGGATATGGGTCGTGCATGGATTTACCCTCACAGTTCGACCTCTGTTCCAACAATCTATCTCGAGGACTCACTAGGGTGATCAAGGTGTCAATAAGGAACTGTAGGTTGGGAGAAAAACTGCTGCTGTCATGGCGTTCGCCTTCCAAAAACTTTCTCCAGACGTGCCCTCCAGGGGACCGGACGATGGTACGAAGCCGAGGGCTTGATATAAGCTTTACGCCTCACAAACTTAGATACAATGACCCCGAGGCCCGGAACTCGCATCTAAGGTTCTGGATAAGGTTCTCACGTCAGTTGTGACTCGCAGAGAGAGCTTCAGCAGCTTGCATCGTCATTCACTCGGGCATTCAATGTCTGTCGCCTTCACCCTAGTAACACCCCTTCTGTATTCACTACTACCCGGTAAACAACTGCCTTTCCCTCATTCTCAAGACCAGACGTCTCTCTCGTTCTCGAGCTCGTCTGATTTCAAGCTCTCGTTCAGACGATTCTAGCACCGCCACGCCACAATGAACATCGGCCCCGGGTTCGTCGAGCCAGAGCGCGACCCCCTGATCCGGGACATCGTCGACAACTCCGGCATCTTCAAGCAGCCGTTCAACCCAGCGGGAAGGGCCTTCTTCCGGCTCGCCGACATCGAGAAACTGCATGACCTGGTGAAGGCCGCGAAAAATTACCCCTCCACTGTTGTCGACCTGTTGAATAGTCAAAAGCCGAAGGAGATACTGCAGAAATGTAAGCCCCGATCGTCAGCAAAACAAACGCGTCAATTTTATATGGCCACTAATGTGCCCTAATCTGAGTAGGGCTCCACGACTCCACGACCCTCGAATCATACCACGCCCAGCACGGCGCATACGGGCTAGACGACATCGCAACAACCCGAGCCCTCTGCAAAATCCGCGACCTGAGCGCCTGCACCGTCACAAAAGCAGACATTACCAACGGGCCCCACCTCGACGCAAACACCATCCAAACAGCACATATCCTGCCCCCCGTTGTATCCCGGTACCACGCCGAGCACGACTTCTGGAACTACCTTCGCCGCTTCTTCACAGACGCCCGGGTCGATCGGTGGTACCGCGCCACGAGGGACACCGATACACTGAGTACCTCGAACCTGATTACACTCTCGCGCGTGGCACACGCGTACTGGCGGGATTGCCGGTTCGCGTTGAGGCCGTTGCCTATGGAGCGGAGGGATTCGGATACGTTGCGAGCGGAGTTCTCGTGGTTACCCTGTGGGAATTCTGAGCCGAGGAGTATTACGGGGAAACAGCTTGGTTGGGGCCTTTTCAATTATCGTAACGGGGATGTTGTCCGTACGGGGGACGTTGTTGAGTTTTGGAGTACTTGTGTTTGGTCGAAGGGGGTTGAGCTGCCGTGTTGGGATATTTTGGAGATGCGTTGGTATTTGAGTATGATGAGTGCTATGTGTGATGATAAGGGTGATGTGGGAGATGTGAAGAAGGAAGAAGGAGACGGAAAGAAGGAGGAGGACGGGAAGAACGATGATGAAACAGAGACAGAGTCGGAGTCTGAGGGTGAGGATTGGCAGTTTATCGGCGTGGATGATTGGTACTACTAGCTATCCGTTTCTACACATGTCATAGATAGAATGAACTGGAGCCTTGCTTCTGCGCAAGAGTGCTAGCTACTAGGAAATCTAAGAGTATTGCATTTGAAGGCTTCATATCAGCTCTAAAGTCCGACGGACTGTAGAACGCTGCCGCTAGAAGGGGAAGTATTCAGAGGAGAGGGGAACTTTTGAACAGAGAAGATAAATCCCAATCGAGAAGCAGATAGCTTCCGTTTGAAGGCGCAGCTATTTTTTGAGTCTTTCTCAGCTCGCCTTCCTTGTGACTCCCCTCGTCCCCAACTTTCTTCTTCCATACGTCACTATTCGGTAATTGTCCTTGCGTCCCCGTCCCCTGGGGCTAGATTGCTCTGCCAAACCTTGCTCACGCGGCCCCCCACGGAACATCTACACTGCGTTTGCGTCAGGTACAAACTCAACCACCTAAATCCGCAACATTTGGCTACTTCTGGGCCGGGACGTACCTGGAAACTCACGGGTTTCAAAGAGCGTGGTCTAGAAGGGGTTCCTTAAGGATTTTCGACGCTGCGGCGGAATTAAGTTGGAATTGGAAGTGGGTGAAGTCTGTAAGAAGCAATATGTGAGTGCCTCGATAGAAAGAGCTAGGAAATACGCAGCTAAGAAGACTTTCAGAGCACGACTAGGATTCGCAGAATACGGCTGAGATACTACCCTGATTCTAAGTAGCCACTGAGAACGGTGACTTGGCTGATTTTTGTTCGCCCGTTTGTATACTGCGTCAGTAATTTCGCGGAGGAATGAAATGCATATAGGGTGCCCGGCGGGTTTGAGCCAAGACACAACGTTACAAGCAACATAACGGCGTGGTATAGCTTCTCTGTCTGAATTAATGAAATAGCTGTAAGAATTGGCCAGCCAAAGATAGCTTTGAATCTGTAAAGAATATTGAATGTCGGGCCTTTAACGACGTGGTGAATAAGCTGGTGGGGCGCGCTGTGAAGGAAATTAGCCCTAATAATGTGAACGAGGTCGCCCACGGGCATCATGCATTCCCTCCGTTTGTTACAGCAGCCTGGGCTCTTTGAATCTGCAGTATTTAAAGGCGCTCCTCCCCCTCTTCTCTCCATCTTCCTCTTTCTCCCCAATTGTCCGTCAACCGGTTTTCCCCCCTCCTGCCTTGCCGCCGGCCTCCTCCTCCACACCCTGATATGTCGGCGATGATCCAAAAGACAAATGAGCAAGTCATTCTCTACCAGTAGCAGACTGTGGAGTCTGGGAAGATAAAAGCACTTGTCGAGTGCAAGATGAAACAGACGTAGGTCTCATGAGCCGTCGGTAAGCATGCAGGAGGCGGGTATGCTCGTAGCCTGGATACAGCAGTACCCAAGGCCCCAGAGGTACGTACCCCAGACCACATTTATAGAATCGTTTGCTGATCGGGAAATGGAAGACGAGTCCTCATTTCCCAGGATGGGAAGGGAATGAATTGTACGTCACCGGGGCCGACTCCGACCCAAACTGGTTGGCCTATATCAACCAGGCTCACCCAATATCGACCTCATTCATGACCATGCACCGGTATGGCCCGTTTAGAGTCCGCAACCCTGACGATAACTTGGATTCCACCTATCTACGACGGAGCATCCTTCGAGCTTCGGAACGACAAACAAGAGGAGCGCTCAGGCTATCAAAATATCGCCGAAACCTGTACCTAGGCAGGAGAACTCTGCACCATGGGGTGCCACTCATTTATATTTTGTGGACCATACGGACGGAAACCTCTGTCTCCTCCAGGGTATAATGATCGAGCGCAAGGCCAATCGGCACAAGTGAGGTGTCCATGCTGCCAAAATCGAGGGCTCTGACGTCAATGTCTCTTCGTTGGTCTATATGAGACTACCAACAAGAACAAAGTGTTTCTGTGGTTTTGTGCGCTTACCGTGATACCAGTTTGTGAGCAGCACATCACCAGGCCCACGGCCAGTTTGTCGATTCGGAAACGGAAATATCGATTTGTCATTGTCCGGTTGACTGCGAAGGGCAATCGAACCCTTGGAGAATTATGTCGCACTCATGAGGAAAATGAGGTCTTCTACTTCCTTGATTAGGTTGTCATGATATGAGAGTTCGATATAAGTGCAGCAGGTAAGTATCGCTGTACCCGTTGTGCGAAGCTGCTAACACTGCTGTGCCACGTTTAATTTCTCCACGGAATCACTTGAGTTGTCCTCAGCGACCGATCTCGCCGAACGGGCCTCGAACCTTACGTCAATTATGGCGACCGAAAGTATGATCCGACTCGATTACCGACGTCGCCTTCAAACAGCGAGACCCTCCTACGTCATCACAGTCTTGATCGCCAGCAGCGTCTCTGGTGCACCGCTAGCTTTCGTGGTGGCATGCCTCCTGGAGACCGTCGTGGTGGAGGCAGGAGGAATCCACCTCCAGGCAGCCCAGTGGTTCCGAACGGAAAGAGGAAGAGGCGAGAGGAACGGTGTGGGATATGCGGCGAAACTGACTACACCAGCGAGACCCCGCTGGCTTGGCTGTGTCTGAAGTAGGTGAATTCCGAGCAGCCCTTTCGACGGCCGCAAAAGGAGCGTTTTCAAGCCCAGCTGCACCAAGTGAGCGCAGCAAGTGGCACTCGTACACCCACTCTTCGCGGCCTGCAGTAAGTGGATCCAGCCCGTATGCTGGAGGAGCGAGAGGGCTAACAACGAAAGGGGCCATGTGGTCCCTATACAAGGTGAACATTGAATAAGACGAGAGTTCTGGAGAGGTAATTACCTTCTGGCAGAGACCAGGCTCTGCTACCTGCCTTCGCTGCGCCAAAGTGAGCAAATTTGTCGGTCCTTGCCCACGCCTGAATGCTTTCTCAATCTGCATTCCAGGAGACATCCCCGGAAGCCTATGGTCCTTGAAGTCGCATCCTGAGCAGGAATGGGTTCGAGGAGGGGTGGGCGCTGGCGTCCGCCGAGGGCTGTACCGCCTACACTTCGACCTTCGCGTTGCAATTTTGACACAATACTCTACCTGTGGGGGCCGTGCTCGAACAAAAACAAATAAATCGCAAGTTGTCCTTGAGGACTTTGAGGGCACCCAGGCCGAGTGGGAGAAAACCGACAAAGTGCAGTCCATTTTCCAGTCGATAAAGGCCGGCGAGAAGATGCTCGAACTTTGCGACAATCGAACACAAGACTTTAACCGAGAGAAAGGGTCGAAATTCCATCGTCTGCGTGCTGGATATTGCTTCCCCAACTTACCGAACCTAGTGCTTCAAGCTGGCGTTGGTCGCGGGAAGGACGCTCTACCTTGTGGTCCATGGAACATGCCCATTTCGAGCACCAAACAGTCTTATCGAAGCCGCTAAGACAATGGGGTACGGCTGACAGGATCGTAAGGGGCCTACTGGAACGGGGCTATGATGTTAAGCTTCTGCTCTGGGAACCACAGCCCAGTTCCAACAACGAGACCCTAGCTTATGGACGTATTCGGCGCATTGGACAGGAGAAGGAAATCTACGGCTATCGCCTGGTTGACCGATCTATCAAGGAGGAAATGGCTTCGTCAATGTGATGTACGAGACTGTCTGTTAATCTCGAAATCAGAGCGTTGGAAGGCCAAATTATTACGCCCGGCATGTATGTGAGGACCTTCTCCCCAATGCCACACCTGGATTAATCGAGTATACTAGGCTACACGAAATTCGGCGGGAGCAGGCACTGACCAGAAAAATTTGGAAAGACCCTCACGGAGGCTACCTGGATTTTGTGACGATCATAACGCGGCCTATAACCCGGGGTATACTGCGAACCTCTATGACCCAGGACGACCCCAATAATGTTGGACTGGGTAAGGTGCGTATTCCTCGACACAGTTATTACAGCCCTGCTGCAGTCTGTACTAATAGAGACCTGGCAGACAACATTCCAAAGTTGCAACTCGAACTGTGAGGAGTTGCGGGTTCAAGAGCCCAGAACACACAACAGCGGGCGCAAAACAGACGTCGATCGGTCGGTTTGAGGTTAACCCCGACTTCAAGTCGAACTTTATAGATGGCGATCATGTTAGCTGCGCCTAATCGAAACTGCTTGGTTGTGCAACGAATGTAAGGTCTGCGGTTGTATCTTCGGTTTGATCGTCCTCGCTATCTTCATCAGGCAAGGATTACTGTCTTGGTTCCAAGATCTGCCGGCCCTGGCAATGCAAGTGCCAACCAACTACACTCCACTATGGATCAGGGTTGCGGGTGAGTTACCTCCTACTGTAGGAGTAGGGATCTCCTGGCAACTGCAGATTAGTGCCAGCCCCTATAGTTATGACGCGTTGGGTCATGATTATGCGGTCAGATAAATTAGGGCATCTCGAGCAGCGAATAACGGCCGACAATCTCACGCAAAGCACTAATGCCACCGAAGGTCCATCTGCTAACGACGAACGGTAATACAACGACTACCGAATCGCACCGTGACGACAAACAAGCCGCAATCGGTCAGGCACAGCTGTTGTGTGTGAGTGGTTCTCCGAAATGAAAAACTCCCCGGCAGCATCATGCACGCTGAATCCGAATATCTACCAAGGAATGCTCAGTACTGGACGGTACCTTTTGGCTGCGTTATCGTGGGCGCTAATCGAGGCAATGGCGATAACATCGCAACCAACAAGATTTGTCGTCTTCGGCACAAGCGCGGCGGCAGCCCCTCCCCTCCTCGACGCCGAGGAAGACCCCCGAAGCGGGTTTTCCACTTTAATCGAGCGTGCCACCGCTGTAGTTTCGCGGGTCTGCACTGTTGCCTCGTTCTTTCGGGGGAACGTCCGTGACAGGTACCGCTCAATGCACCGCGGGGCTCCGGGCTGCAGCGCCGTAAGTTCTTCCATTTTCTGTTTGCGCTGTGTTCACTGACTTCTTCCAGCCAGAGCCAGCTGCTGTGGTCGCGGCGGTAGCTCTCCAGGAGGCCGCAAGTCCTCGTCGCCGCCGCATGCTTTCTCTGCCTTCCTGGGGAATAGGAACCTAACGAACCCGATGCTTGGGGAAGCCTGTAGCCCTAACGGGCACCTTCGGCACAAAATATCCTGTTACTCCGTCCGATAACAGCATGGTTTCTTCTGTGAAGGCACTTCCAAGCCTCCCAAAGTCCCGAAACACGGAGGGAATGAAGATACATAGGGCAGTCCTTTGGCAAACGCTGTGATTCGGCGTTCCGGACACACACCGCTGGCCCAAGACTTTGCGCCAACGCGGCCTGGTCTCTGACCCATCGTTCCGACGATCCATGTCCGACGTCTGAGAGGCCCTCGGGAATGATAAAGAACTGTTTATCAATGTCAAGAAGAGTTTCCAGCAAGCCGGCCATGAGCCTGAGCTAAATGTGAGCGATCCAGCCGAACCACCGTTCACGGGCTGTCTTGGAATTGTCAAGGTGCCGCGCGCGCCGCGGTATTATTCGACAGTCGGCTGAGATGCCTCCAAGGTTGACAGAGGGGGGCGCTGGATTCCCTCTGAAGAAACGACAGAAGATGGGCTTTGACTATCGGAACTGGTGCTGGGCGTACGGGCCTAGATCGACTTCGAACAACAAGATAGAGCTTATGGGACCGACATTGACCCGCAAACCGACGGCCAATCCGAACGCCGAACGAATTGTACAGGAAACTGAGTCAGATAATTTTGCGGCATAGAGGCACCGGGGATTCGACTTACGGTTGGACCAAATAACGCAAATTGTAAACGCCGTGAACTTGACCTTGGTGGTTTGGTCCCACGGCGGTAAATTAGATCCAGCGCAACAGCCGTAGCTTCGGGCCGAACTATATACGGGTTTGCGCAATCTCAAGCAGACCGTTTGGCATCGCAATTTGGCCGTTGCCTGAGGTTTTGTCGGTGTCGAGTGTGGCTGTAACACCTGCCCTGCAGCATCCTTATCCCACTCAGCAGCCACCCCTATCACCTCTTCCATGCCGCGCTGTTGCTTGGTTAGTGCTTTGCTGTCTCCCTTTTGCTCTTTTGTCTGACTTGCGCCCTCTTTGCCTGATTTAAGGTGCAATAACCCTTAACCGTCTGTCTTTTGGTTGCGAACGCGCCGTTGTCTGCCAACGTGCCACCACAATCAACGCATGCAGAACTTTTATTCGATCGCTGCAGGTAAGTAGCAAAGCTACCATGTTCCTTCCATCCAAACACTGTCTATTGTCTTCATCATCATCTTGAGCAATATCCTTCTGACAAGGTAGCTAGGACCTCGAAAAATGGAGAGACCACGACCCGCAAGATTCCCGCTGCCCGCGACCAGGGAATCACTATCTGCGACCGAGGTCGGCCACGAAGAACTCCTCCCGCCACTGCTGCAACGCAGGCGTGGCCTTCTCTTTGGCCTTGTCGTCAATTATAGTACGCCGCGTGTATAGTATACACGCCTCAACCGAATCCAAACTTTCGAGCAGATCGTCCGCAGTGGAAAAGATCCAACAGCCCCATGTTCGGCCTCGCTCACTTCCCAACTTAACCATACGATCAAGGCCTCACAGAAAGGATATACAGCCTCCAGCAGGACAACACTCTGCCAGGCTCGTCTTGTGTTTTGAGAGCCATCAAACACGTTGATGATAGCGAACTTCTTCACAACACTACACAGGAATTGATAGCTGGGAGCCACCTAAGAATTGTGATCATATGCGGCGATATCGAAGACACTATAGTCCCGCGTCATGCGAAGGCAGTGACCTTGACTTTAAACGACACGACATACAATAGCTGGATTGAGACGAGGCAACATAAGGTCGCAAGAATATTTATTCGCGCGCCAATCCCGAAAGTATTAATCCTCCACCTACTAGAAACAACATAACTCGCCGAAGGATATCACACGCGCTTGAAGACTGGCCCAGGTACTTCTGTTGCAGGCGACATCTATGTCGCCCTGTGGCTTAATCGAACAATCACTCATCTCCACGACCAATGCAGCAAGGCTCGGGAGATTCAGCGCGGGTTAAAGCCAACAAGCTTGTGCGTATTCCTGGTTTCTGGTCCAGTTCCTGCGCCGGTTGTATTGGCGTTGCATCTCAATCCCCCCACGGCGGCGGCCAAGGCGCGTGCATTGCTAGCGGCGTACCGTGCGGCAAACAACCTCGCCAGTCCCCGCCGTCGCGCACCCCGCCCCAGACCGCGCATTTGGCTATCGTCATCACCCCTGCCATAACTTGCTAAGGCCATGTTGCCTGCAAATATGCTGGCCCACCAAGGATAACTATTATCAAGCAGAGGAGTTCTGCATCCCAGGTTCTTCGCGCAACAGCAAGACGCTAGCCTTTACGACGCTCAGAGATCGGCTACGGTCAACCTTCCAACTCTTCGGCGTGGGCAATGAGACCGACATCATCCCCCGCCTTTGCCTCCTCTCCGCCGGCCAACGCGACTAGTTCCTTGGGATACTCGTCCTTATTCTCGACGAGTTCCACGACGATCCTGCGGTGGCCATCCGGCCCATCGCGATACTCTCCCTTATCATCTCCGCGGTAACGCGGCCAACAACACGCTGTCCAACGAGGGCTAGATGTTCCTAGTAAGCCAACGACATCTTTCCTTGCAGGACGTTGTTTCTCTAACTATTTGGTATGCTTAAGGCGACGGATCTTCTCATCTCCAACCCATGAATCACTCTCCAGTCGGGGCACCATCACCACCCAAGAGGAATTACGTCTTTGGACTGCAAAAGCTTAGCTTCTTTTTTGTCTCCTCGATTCTCCTTCAAGGTAAGGATAATAGTGGTAAGACATCATGCTGGGAGGACTGAATACCCAGAACCTGACAATATTTAGGTACCCTGTGGTCTTGACAAGGTTGCCAGCCCTGTGCATTTGTCAAGGCAGTTAGAAATGGTTAGGGATCTACGAAGACAATGGTATGTTGTTTAGTTCCGGCGTCCGGACCGGCCCCAATATATCCTGTTTTAGCTGTCAGCAAATGAGGGAATGAACCCGTGTGGGAAGACGCTGACCATTAAGGATACCAGGAATATCTGTGGAGATGGAAGCAAAGACCAGGAAGGCCCCGGAGAGATCCAGAGTAACACTATGGATATTCTCATCATCTAATATTACAGAAAACAGTACTCCAAGTTATCTCCACACCTCCGGGCCTACAGCCATTGACTATAAAATGGCAAACCGCCCAGATCTTCGCATCCCAGGTACTATGGTATAATACTATCCCATTCCACAAGAGTTATTATAGTGGTACTCACGGTTTATCTAGTACATGGATGTAATCGGTGCCTCACTGGCTTTTCAAGACCTTAAGAGGCACTTTCCCCTTCGCTCAGGCAAACCGCCACTTCCTGACGCATGTATCGCTGTTACCGTGCCACACCAGGGTTCCCATGCACTCACATGACCTAAGAGGCGGAGCTCGCTGGCGTCGGAAGCAGTGGCCGAATGGACATTGGCGTCTTACGGTGGCTGAGTTCGCTTGGGTGTTCTCAACCCGGCCAGGATGGCCAAGCAGGTTGCTGCCCTGCCCGAGGCGCCAGCAGCTGCGACCACGGACAGCCCAGCGCTGGTAGCAGGCGGGGAGGAAGAAGACATGATAACAAAAGGCCAGGAGATCGCAGCAGTAGAGGCACTAGCAGATAAGGAACTGCGCGCTGCATTCGAGCAGCCACAAACGCGGTTGATATTTAGAGACCCCCTCGACCTTGGCTATAATCTACAGATAGTGGAAGGAAGGCAACTAGTAGTTTCCCCTTGTATAGCTGGACTTCTTAACCATGGTAAACATGAGAGCCTGGTTTTACCATGGTTAAGAAATGCAGGCAGGGGGGAGCTCGTGCAGTGCAGTATAGTACAATACAGTACTAACCATGAACACAGGGAAATAAGTACAAGCAGGCCGTCTTACGGTGGCTGAGTTCGCTTGGGTGTTCACCACGTCTCTATGAGTTTACACAGCGAATCGGACGCCGCGGCTCCCTAGCGGCGAATCTTAGAGAAACCGTGCAAGGGCGTCAGGACCTAGGATTTCGTTTGTTTTGGGCCAATGCATGCAGGGAACCCTTAGCGACGGTACCCAACACCCGCGTGAGGGAGGCGTTGTATCTTGCGAGTGAAATCCCGAAACTGCGGTACCTGATGAAGGTCTTCAATGACGAGGGTATGTGGGCGGTACCCCCGCGCTGCTGCCCGAATGAAACATATTTACAATCGAAAGCACGAATTCATGGAACTCATGGAACTCAGCGGCAGAGATCTGTCTATCTGTGGTTGCATCACGGGTGCAATCTCGTTGGAGCTGAAAACAAGAAGCTGTTTCGTCAATATCCTGGTTTCCACAAGATCATTGAAAGAATCAGAAGTTTGGCAAATCGCCTAAAGCTACCACAGCGCTTCAAAATCAACCCAGTGACCTCGATAGCCCAGCTTACACCTGTGTACACCGCTTGGGCGGCGGACAAAAGCGCCTGCTAGGTGGTCCTGGAAGCAGCGATCGCGGTGTGCTACGGCAACGAAGAAACGGGGGATGAAGCTTAACGATTGACGGAACTGGATAACGCTTTTCCTCCTGTGCTGGTTATGATATACGTTATGTTCTCTGGATGATGACGATCATGCAATGAGACGGTCGACCCCACGACCCCAAAGCCCAACGACGAGAGCGCGTTCTCCGCGATCATGAGTTGTCAACTGGTCATCTTCAGCGACTTTTCGACAAGTGACCATTGTCCGGGAAGAAGCTGCTAACGCAAGCCAGTGCTATTATCAACAACCTCCTTCTCCTCCAAATCTAGAACTCGTCGTTGGTGATTTAGTCCTATTATGGGACGTCCGTCGAGAACAAGTGCACGGAAGACGGCCAGAGCCTTGTGGAAAATGTATTGGGAGCAAGTCTCGGCCAGACTGGAGAGCCTGCTTACAAAGGGGTTATCCGACAGCTCCAATAAGAAGACTTGTTGGAGAGTCTGCCTTTATTGTAGGGGTATCCAGTTGCAATTATTGGCGCAACTTTCCGTTTGGCTTGCGGGGATATTTTGTCTTCGCCGGCGGTGGCCCGGGACAGTGGTCAATTATATCCGCATCAACCATCAGGAGTACATCTCCAAGCTGTCCCTTCCCCCCCAACTGGCGATGATGAGGAGGACGCCGAGTACTTCTCCGCTGTGGAGGAGGACGTTGCGGGTGCTTCGGCACCGCAAGAGGTTGTTGCGTTGGGCGAACCCAACGATAGTGAGTAGCAGAGCGCAACTTGATGGCGGAACGGGCTAACTGCGGCGTAGGGTTCTTATTCGTGGTGGGTTTGATGGTTGCCTTTGTTTTCGATGTGTTGGTTCCCGCGGCGCTTCTGCGCACGCTACAACCAGAATTCTTCAAATGAAATGCCGAATGGAGATGCGACTCTCCCCTCCTTTCGTTGTCAACCGGTTCGGCTCTCTCTCCGTTGAAAGCGTCGAAACTCCAGGGGTTTCAACATGCAACGGTATTTACCAGAAGCCTCTCGCGGACGTCTGTCATTTGATCATCAGCGTCAACTCCTACGCTATCCACCCCAAGCAGAGCATGTATTGGCGTATTAAAGAACGGGTGACTGCAATGATCGATCTCCTGCAAGAGACATTCCGCTTCCAGGCAGTTTATAACTTGCAGAATAAGCGTAAGGACGCTACGACTTTCAATCCATACGCAGACCAGAGACACCTTTATCCAACACATGCTCTTTCAGAGGGGCCTGAAAGTCGGTTATAAACTCCCAATTAATTCCTCGCGAGGAGGCCAGGCACAGCTTGTTCTATACTGCCCAACAAAAACAAGTGAGCGCCCCTTAAGTCCTGGCTCTATGACGGAATCAGGTCGCATCGATGTCGCATATCCCGGAAAGTGACGACACCAAAAAAGACTCGCTTGAAGATCTGGACGATCTTAGGGTCCGATGTTCGTCCACACACTCTATCGTTGTTATGGATTGTTGAATCGGACCGTGATGACCGAGTTCTCGCGGTGCCAACTCAAGAATGCGCCAAATGCAGAGGGATTAAGGCCAACCTCATTCCAGACTTTTGAGCAGGGGACTTCACTGCATCCAACCAGTCTTACTGCCGATCAGTACACAAATTCGAAATCTTTGGTCCCTCTGTTCAGAGAGACGGACTATGCAATCCTGGATTCGGAATCATTGTTTCTGATGCCATCTGCAGGAATTCTATGCTTCCGCGCCTTAACCTTTGTTAGTACCCAGAACTAAAGCTCCTGCTAATCAGGATGGTGAAATCTACCCCCCACGAAGCTTCAGCGGAACTATTGCAAGTCGATTTGCATGAAGCCATTACATCTATTGGCATGAAACGCTCCCTACAGCATATCGCGACTGCTCCCCCATTTTGCAAGCATCGCGGCCAAGGAGACGGATAAGGTTTAGAGACCAGAACGAAGTTACAGTGCTGTAAGTTCTCCTTCCATAATTTTGTATCCGTATCTCCTGACTTCTTGCATCCACAGCTGCCTGCTATAGCTACTATAGTAGCTCCGCAAAGGAAGCTGACGAATGCTGGCCCTCTCTATCAAAAATACACCAATAACAACAATTTTTGAGGTCGGATTATCGGAAGCGTCCGCGTCTATATAATGCACCTGTATATGTATGGTTAACCCATACCTACATACCGGTAACTCTACGCAGGGTCTTGTTGACACTAGCCGCTTCGCTATCCAACTACATGGGCGTGCTAGACGCAGTACAGGCTATCACGGGCATACCATCGTCCGACGTTGGTCACAAGGCATCGCTGATAAGCAGGGATGCAGTTATCCTGTGGCGTAAGTACACTTTCCGGGCCTACCCTGGACTCGCTCTCCCCTCTCTTCCCCTCTGATCCAGACCGCGGCACTGACGTAAGGTTCAAGGAAGATGATGGACAATCCAGGTGTCTGTGCTGTGTTCCCCTGTGTCTAATGTACCAAGGCGCCAGCGACTCGGAGCCAGGCAGATACGCTACTGGTGTAGTCAGTCGTATAAACAGCGTCTTCTTGGGCGTCTATTCTAGGGTACGCCCGGAAGATACCTCCCCTCGAACCACGCTTCTGGCCCTATTCAAGGAGCTTGGTCATGAATTTAAGGACCTGCTGCAAGGGCCAGGCTTTAGAAAGGGAGATGAAGTGCTCCTGGTCGAAGCGGTAGCAAACCAGATTAAGGAACGCCCTGCACTAAAGGATACAGATTGGTATCAGATAGAGGACGAGAATGAGGCTGCATGGCAGCATACTAAAGACGCGGAGTAGCCGGAGCCTGACTCGAATGGTTGTTATTAATACCCGTTTTCATCTTGTTTTGTGCTCATGGGCCCATCCCAGCGCCTTCTGCACATGAGGCCGTGGAGTTTCTGGAGAACCAGGGCAGCAGTGTCAGTCCGGTCGGCAGGACGCGCTCGGGAGAGAGACCTTCATACTGAAAGCCAACAAGGACCCTGAATCCTTTTGCCCTCCTCCGGTACATGCTCCACCATGTCTTTGGGTTGCGCAACGACTCCCGCGACTGTGGCCGAGTGGGCCGCCGTGCCTTCCGTCGAGGCGCCGGTGGCGGATTACTACGGAGACTACAGGGCATCCCTTATATTTCTTATGAATTCTTCTGCATCAGCCCATAGTTCAGCGTGGGCGCATTACTATCAGACCGGGCCCGGATTTCAGTCACATTCCCACCATCTGACCATCTGTTAGCAGCCTTTCGAGCGACGGTATATTCTGTCGCTCCATATTGAGCGAATTGCAGTCGTTTAGGATGCCTCTATTTGGCTCAGTCAAGAAGATCTCGAGTTACAATTGGAACTCTATTATTTGTTCGACGAGATTCCTTCGGGGGCCGATGCTGACCTATGGTCTCGCCCGTCATTGTGTATGTAGCCGTCGTGTGTCTTCCACACGGTGCGACGGGAACCGTGTCAGCAGCCGGGGTCGTTAGCCAGATACTCGCAACCTTCAGGAACATCAAGTTCGGGCTGATGATTGGCATCGGCAGGAGAGCTCCGAGTGAAGGACACGATATCCGACTCGGCGAGGTGGTAGTTGGCCAGCCGACCGGTCTTCTAGGAGGGGTTGTCCTGTACGACTTTGGCAAGACCTTCGAAAAGGGGTTCCCATACGATGACACTTGAATCCAGCATACAGATCAAAGTGCGGACAACATGGCAGGTGCCTTTGGGAATCCCGGGCGAGCGGTGCCGCTTTCAGCACCATGTGGCTCCGGGCGGCAGCGCCGTAAGTATTTCCTTCTTGTTCTTGCGCCGCATTTGCTGACTTCTTGCAGCCGGAGCCGGCCGCCGCTGCCGCAGCGGTAGCTCTCCAGAGAGCTTTGTGAACCGAGCCTCCCGTGGCGGCGGCCGAGGTTTCTGCATTGCTCGGGGACTACGGTCCTTATGCAGGCTTCAGCCCATAAGAATACCCTTCATCGGCTGGCACGGCTGCTCGGACTGCGTACGACCCTGTCCTGGAGAGCCCAGGCGTAAAGAAGCTCATTGTACCTTTGTCGCGCTTCACGGATGAAAGAACTGGTCGAACATACGTATCCGTACGCCTAACCGCACTGAGCAACGAGGCGCTCGGCCAATATTGCCATACGGAAGCGCAAAAGGAGGTCTGGCGCTTCCCATCTTATCCGTTTGTCATCAGGGAAAAGAGTGTCTCGGTAGAGCAGGTGAGTAGCTGTTCCGTACGAGGGTAGTTGATATTAACCCGATTTAGGTGAGGCCACTAGGCTCGAAGAGACTGATAACGCAATCCACGAGGCACTCTGGCTATGCGATCTCGAGATACTGCAGGACTTGCTTTCGAACCAGCTGAGGACGATGTTGCGGAGTCATGACCCACTAATTGTGACAACCATGAAAACGGGTAGACCGTCTTATATCAATGCACTACTGATAGCGTCCCGTGGTCTAATATCCAACAATGAATGTACGAAAAACACCAGTTGGGCGTTCGCGTATGCGTCGAGAGGACCCGTGACGGAGCCTGGAGATCGGTGGGATCTGTTGTCGTGGCGGCTGCGATCGCTCGGCCAACCCTATCGCAACGCCTAGTCGCCGTCGGACCCTCGAGATGCCCGGGTCTACCATACTTGCCGACCGGCTTCGGCCCACACTACAGCTCTTTGGCATGCGCAATGAGTTTGCTATCCTCCTGCGATGCGACGAAGTGGGACACCTTGTGGTTGGATCGGCTCGAGGCAATGGACATCCCGCTGGAAAGGCCCCCGAAGCACGAACTAATTGAGCTATCAGAAGCCGACCTGCAGCGTGCTAAACAACAGCAGAACTGGTTAGACAACCCAGATCTGCAACAACACGACTTCACTTCCTCTCGGTCCACCGAAGGCACATGTTCCCCAGCCCCCGATGCGGGCTAATGAAGTTTGGTCGCTCATCGCCGCGGATGATGGCCGGAGGAGACGTAACTGCGAGCGCTGCCAGGCTGGCCATCGGGCATGCAGAGCTGTGTGTTCCTCTTTTCCCGCTATTTTCCCGTGCTCCCAGTTCGGCTACGAAAGAAGTGGACCTAGAACTCCGCATCGGCTACTATTCGCGATTGATCTCTGTACTCCATGGCGGGCACTACGGCGAATCCTCAAGCAAGACTTTAGTGTTCGCTTTAACGCTGAAGAAGCCTACAAATACGCTGTTATCCAAATAAAACGTGCCTACAATTATCGCCATCAACCAATGTGGTTTGAAAAGAAAGACAAGGTGTATTTGCGTTTGCACGACGGCTACAACCTCCGTCCCGTTGGAACTACCCCGAAGTTGAGTCCACAGTACGCCGGTCCTTTCACAGTAACCCGAAAGACAGACGACCAACTTGAACACAAAGACCGTGCAGGAGTCCATGCCATCCTAGAATGCAAGAGGAGGCCCCGGGGTAAGGATACGCGGAAAGTTGATATGCAGGAAGCGTTGGAACTAGTGGCTTGGATAAGCCAAGGTCCAGACTTTGACAACAAATTAGTGTATATTGCGGTTAATCATGAGGTTCTGATAAACTAGAAACCTTGGAAGACTTGCCTGATACGTGGAACATACATCCTGTTATTTCTATTGGTCAGTTAGAGCCTGCGAGGTCCAAAGGATGCCAACCCTTTTAGACGGCAGCACACGAAGCCGCCCGCCAATCTCGATGCAAGGGTACCCGATAGCCTGGATCGATATGAAGTTGAATATATCCTTGACCAGTGGATTCGTCTCTAGGCCCATAGCAGAACTCCGGTACTCTAATACCTCGTTTGTTGGCGTGGATATGGCCCGGAAGACGACCAGTAGGGTCGCCGAGAAACCCCAGTGGGTTCCGAAGAACGGATTGACGAATTTAAGCTATCCCGCGATCCTAACTACGGACCTCACTGGAGGCAGCGCATCCGCGCTACCGGAAGTCTCAGGTTGCTCCACGCGGCGGCCGAGGTGTCCGCATTGCTCGGGGACTACCGCTCCACCAACCTTATCGCAACGCCTCATCGCTGTCGGACCCCTGCCCCCGCCCAGGATGTGCGCCCCTCCCCCATTTTTGCGCCGGCTGCTCCGGCAGCTAAGCAGACAGTTGTGTTGGATAAGTCGTGTTCCGTGCGCTGCGTATTTATCTATGGGCAAGAAACAGAGACTACAATCTCATTTTCAGCGATGTGGTTGGGCGGGCACTCATCCGCTCATAGCGGCGCATATTTGGCGAGGCATGGGCTGACTGTGGTATAGATGCCCGGGTGTTCGTGGTTTTCGTTGTGTGGTGGGCCTGCATGGTGTTGTGTTTGCAGCCCCTCGAAACATGAAGGGAGATCTACAACATCGACTATGATGAATTGGTGCCCGAACGCAAACCTGGAAGTGGTCTTCCTCCGGCACAGTCAACAATGGGTGCCATGCTGAAGGCTTCGACAGGAGCCTCCTATCACCAACTTATATACAGAATCCGGATCTGTCGTTCCTAGAATTTACGACACCCAGCGATTGGACCAAGGAACCAGACACTTGCTAGGACCTAAGTCTACTGGCAACCTAAAGTTTGTGCTTGAGGTCGGGGTTTCAGAATCCGCATAACAAGGAAGGTCAAATGCCAATAAGTGTCTGATATATGGTATGCCTTCCAGTTCATGAAGGCATCGGTACTCACCCTGATCGTTGAGACTAAAAACGGAGGGGATACGCGTTTCACAACCGCGTAGCCAGATTGCACGAATTGGGTTCTTCTCAAGTATAGAGCCCAATTGCTCATCCAAGTGATCAAGATCAAGCACGCCCCCACGTCCGCCATGAACGGGGTGGCACTATACCCTACGTGCCACCTGAAATATGATGACCATTGTGACCCCAATTTCATTTTCTACCCCGTCGACCTTGAATTCTTTATCAACCCCTTCCCGCGCTGGCGGCTAACAGGGACGGTGACGGTCATGAGAAAATACTACGACGAGAGCCACGCTGCGGTGGGGTTCGCCAAGGACGATTCTGCAATACTCCGTCTCCACAAGCGGTACAACATCCCGGCAAATAAATGACTCGGTCGGAAATGGGGGCAAGAGCACGTCGGGTTTGGATGGACGACGGCCACCAAGGTCAAATCCTTCAAGCGCATCAACTTCAAGCTCATCGCATCGCTCTTCAGGGACCACGGTTTAAAGGCACTCGTCCTCAGCCCCACGCAGTCAGACAAACAGACGAATGGGCCACTGAAGGCACGGAGTGCTTCAGGATTCAGGCATCCAGTGCATCTTTTGCAGCCACCGTCAGAGGATCCAACGAAGGAATCAACGTTCTGCCTTTCAATGGTGGTCTACATAAGAATTGATACTGTACGGTTTTTAAGAGCTTACGTCCCACAGCGGCTCCGCTAAACTGCTCCGTGATTTTACGCGACGGACCGTCCCGTTCGCGCAACTATGGCGCATCGGAGGTTGATTTGGAATTCCCTAGGTTCTTCGGTGGAATGCGTTGCTTACCCCTGAAGAACGCTTCTCCGCGAGCCCATTTGTCTCAAGGATGCGGGCTGGGCTCGTTGGATAGCGTGCGTAAGAAAGAGAGGCAAGAAAGATGCTGCAGACCGAAGCGACGACGGAAGAGGAACTCAAATAATAAACTTGGCTTGGAATTCATTGCTTGAGACTGAGGAGGGTTAAGCGCCAGTTGGCAAGACTCCAAAAAAAAAAAAAAAATCTCGAACCTGAAGATTTTTGGGCTGGCAGTTTGAGTTGATCGGCCTCGCTGTGGAGTCTGACTCCGGCTTCAAGCAGCCGTCCCTCGATTTGCTTCTCTCATCTTGCTGATTGCTTTTAGCTTCTTGATATATTAGGCGACTTTATTATCCATGAATCCCAGCACACGCCCCGTATTCCCATGAACCTGGACGCAGAGGCTCAAATCAGTATCTTGTCTTGAGTCCTGCCCACCCGAAGGCTTCGTGGGTTTAAATTTCGAGAAATGCTGACGTGGCAGTCATTTCACCAGATAAGATTAGCTGATTAGGCGCTCAGCCTAGTTAAGGAGGGGTCAATTTCCAAAGGCAAAACTCCTAAAGATGCTCTCATTGGTTCATGAGACAGTTTAGTTGGTTTCTAACAAAGTAAAACGAGTACCTCTTGGAAGCTGATTAGCCCGCTTTGCCACCGGCCAAGACAACCCCTACGAGGCCGAGCACGCCATTTGAGCATCCTCACTCATCCGGGATCCCTTCATGTGATAGTGATAGCCCATGTCACTAAATTACCTGCGCATTTTCTTCTTTCTCGCACGGCCATCAGTGGAGCCGTCAATGTCGGTCTCTAAATATATCATTGCGGCGAAACATGATTCAAGACGGCGCCTAAATTCTTTTGCTCCTTGCCTCTTTTCCCAGAACCCCCTACTTTTCGAGCAATCCACACAACCTTGAGCAAGAGGTGAGGCCTATCCTCGGTCCAAATTAGGCCCTCATCCTCTTTTTTAACTTTGCTCTCTTTTTGAATTCTTTGGAGGATCAAGCCGCCCTCTGGAACTCTAGAATACGGAGGCAGCATGACACGAACATTTCCAGGCGAAAAGATCTCACCGTTGTGGGAGAAAGCACTGCAGAGCTACCATGAAGAGCTCGGTGGTGAGGATGATTTTCAAACGATACTTCAAACTGGCAGCCTAGACGATCTTCTCGAGGATAAACAGATCCTAGAACCATTCGGGCAGCAAGGAAGAAAGGCGCTAGACTCAATAAATCGACTGAAACCGACGTTCACCATGCTCAATGATTTCTCTGCGGTGCTCGCAGTTTCCTTCGGTGCTGGAACAACTGTGACAGCGTTGGTTTGGGGCAGCCTCCGCATGATCTTAACTGTTCGTTTTTATGGTTCCTTTTACAAAACCCATATTGACTCTGGGCTGCAGTTAGCATCAGCGGCAGATAACACTTTAAATGAAATCTCTGATATGCTGGAAGAGCTGAGTTTGACCCTTCCACGGCTCAAATTCTACGAAAAAACTATGCCGTTGAACTCGGAGTTGGAAGCGTCTCTACTTGCGGTCTACCAAGAGGTTATCTGCTTCTACGCTCGTGCAATCTATTTCTTCCGCAGTCACAAACATTGTAGGTGTTTCATTGGGAAATCCGCTCCCGTTACCTGTGAATATTGATACTGAGTATGCTTTCTCAACTTAAGTGTTCCTCCTGCGTCATTCTTGGTCCAACCTTCGCTCCGATTTTCAGAGAACGACTCAACGCATTAAACGTCTATCTGCTGCCATAGAAAGTGAGGTAGAACTCGGCAGGTTGCGGCTCGACAATAAAAAATACGAAGAAGTCTTAAATGCTATGGCGCAATTCCATACACGGCGTCCTGAGACACCCACGACTCTCCACTACATCCCCTTCGCGGAAAATTTCCGATTTTGGGGTAGGAGCGAGATTCTCTCGCGTATTGATAGTGTATTGTTTGCGGAATCTTCGCAGAAATCCCTTCGGTCATTTGCTTTGTACGGTATGGGTGGTGTTGGGAAAACACAAATAGCGTTGAAATATGCCAACTCCTCACGCTCAAAATTCAATGCCATTTTCTGGATTGCAGCTGAGAATTCAATAACCCTTGGACAAAGTTTTCGCGAAATAGCCAAGATGATGGGCTTCATAAAGCCTGACGAAGAAGCAGATGACAATGCCGTCATACTGGAGGTTAAAAATTGGCTATCCTCGACAAGTGAGTCCATACAACCCGTCTATCCTGCTGTCCTTCAATAATCTTACTGTAGACTGAGCAGGAAGTCATTGGCTCCTCATATTTGATAATGCTGATGACTTGGGCGTGTTAAAGCGCGCTTGGCCAGTAGGCTGTGTCGGATGCGTGCTACTAACAGGCCGAGATTCCGCCGCTGCCTTCAATTTTGCCTCAAACCGATGTCAAGTAACGCCTTTTGACACAGACTCCGGGTCACAGGCATTGCTGCATATACTTGGAATCGAACCCGAGTCGACGTCCAGTCGAGAAGACGCGAAGGCTATCACTTCGACACTGGGAGGTCTACCCCTAGCCCTCATCCAGATCGGCGGGTTCATTATCCAAAGGAAAATACCCTTGAGGGATTTTCTTGCTTTATATAATAGAAACTCGGCCAGTGTGGACGCCAAAGCCACTGTGAGCATTGATTATGGACACACACTCGCCACAGTGTGGGATATAGCACTCAGTAAAATCACAGGAAGTGCCAGGACCCTGCATGAGATCCTCTCGTTCTTGAGTCCCGATAATATACCCCAGTCGCTCTTGGTAGGTGGTGGTCTTAAGCTTAAGGAAACACCGCTGGCCTTTATAACGGATGAAATGGAGTAGGATCTCTATATCAGCAAGCATTATTACCCTGCCACTGACTTGAGGATAGCTTTTTGGACGCTCAGGAAGAATTACTTCACGGCGCACTGATTGACAAGTCGGCCGAAACTGGAGTTTTATCCATACATCGTCTCATACAACGAGCGGTCATTCGTCGAATGAAGATAGAAAGGCGTCAGGAGATATGTCTGCTCGTGGTGGACATTCTTTCCGACAATTTTCCAGACACTTACAGTAACGATGTCGGCCATCAAGTTGCCTCTTGGATAGACTGTGAGAGAAGTTTACCGCACATTGAAAGTCTCGTGCGGCAAAGTGAGCATTTCAAGATTTTTGCGACAAGCCAACCGTTTGCAGAACTCCTGCTTCGCAGTTCTTGGTATTTTGGATCCCTTTCCACCACGAAAAAATTTTTACTTATTCAGGCAGGTATCTCTATGAGAGAGAAAGCTATAGTATTGCTCGATCGTACGTGGAAATAGCACTGAAAAAATTTGCAGATACTGAATCTCTCGCCTACGCAAGCGCGATCGATCTTCAAGGCTTGATTGACCTTGACATTGGTCGCCCTGCTGCTGCCCTCAAAGCTTTTGAGAAAGCCTACGAGATACGCACAGGGATTCTTCCCAGTAACGATGCGTTTCTAGCTGCCAATCAAGTTAATATTGGTCTTGCATACACAGAACTTGGGGAACTCGAAATGGCCTATGCTTATCTTCAACAGTCAATTGATATTCGATTGCTGCACAACAGTGATCGAATAGGGAATTCATATAGCAATATGGCAAGCCTATTACTACGAATGGAGAAGCCATACGAGGCAGAAGCCATGCTGAAGAGCTGCCCGTCTTTGACAAACTTTTCGGATGAAACTTTCCTCAAGACCGGGAACCCGAGATTTTCTGGGTGCGTAACCCTATCTTATATTAAGTGCTCCCGATCTTGGCTGACAGCTACAGGGATATGGTATTGCTTAGTCGGATTAGACTTGCACAAGGCCTCGTTGATGATGCCCTTAGGCTAGCCTCAAAAGCTCTAAGCTTTCGAAAAGAATGCTTGGGCGAGCGTCTTAAAGTTTGCGATTCTCTCTACCAGGTCGCTTCACTTCTCTCCCTTGGGAAAAATACTACTCTAGCAGTGTAAGCCCTTCACACAGTTAAAATAGCCCAATGCTGACCCTATTAGTCAACTTCTTGAAGAGTGCGTCAGCATATCAGACAGCCTCCCACAGATTGAAGGCATAGGCCATCAAGCTAGAGCAAACTATAAGATATCTCAAGTTCTAAGCGACCTGGGAAAGGACAAAGAAAGCACACTGTATCTTGAAAGGGCAAAGCTCTCAAGGGAGTCATTCTACAGTATCCACGGCGATAATACTGTATGTGATTTTGAGAGTCTTGTTCCGTGGATGCTATGGTAGCACATGAACCAAGTAAGGCCTAGCTTGAATTTGAGTTGTCCAAAACAGATTAGATATCACCAGTAGCTGCTTATATTCACTTGAACATAAGGCACCAGTAACCTGCTGCTGCTGCCTCAAAACTCTCTTATGACTTTGTGATAAGGGAACGAACGATCGGGGGATTGCAGGGCGCTTAGTGAAACAACCTAAGGTGACAGGGGTAGCCTCCAGGAATAGATGCCCTCCTTTGATCTCACACAGAGCTTTAAGTCTGTGCTGCCCTCCTCTTCTTCGCCTCACAACTGAACCACACCTGACGCTCTACATTACTGGTTTCGAAATAAAGGAATAATATCGGCACCTGAAATTCAGCAAACATCTTGAAAGTGGACTTCTATGAGATTATAATGGGCTTACCGAAATATGTGCAATACTCATATCACTCTAGTATGTCAGCACGTGAGCCTTTTGAATTAATAAGTAGTCACTGATAACTAATGTGCGAGTTGAAAAGGCAAAGAACAATTGACTTCTAAAGAATTCTGCTCTTTCAAGCAACCCTTGAGACTCGACGCAAAAAACGAGGTTCCTGAATGGTACTCTCATTGGCTAATCTCACGCACGGCAAAGCTTCCAACCTCCGTATTCAACATATTTCATTCCGACCATCGAGAGTGCACCTCTGAGTCCCACCAAAACCTCTTTGCCCATGCTTTCACCAGCGTGGCGAAACTCACCACCGGCAACATCGCTATCACTATTGACGAAATAATCTGCGAGCTTATCGTTGAGGGAGTTCTGGGACCCCAAACTCGAGCAGAAAATCTTAACTATGCTCGTTATTTCGTCTTCAGTATTTTGGGCTTTCAGACTGCGCTATATTGTCCATCTCCGATGGATTTTCATGGCCCCCAACCTCACCATTTGTCCATTATGGAAGATTATGGCTGCTGCAACTATACGCATGCGGCATTAACTCAGGATATCAACGTGTGTGCTCGTGAATCATTCAGCGAACTTCTCATGGGATTCGGTGCGCTTCTTCCTTCCAAGAATCTTTGTTTCTCTGAAGAGCCAAGCATCGTTCGTGCCTTTCAACAGCAAGTCGAAGTCGAGCCGAGGGCTTTCAACGCATACGCTCTACACTCCTTAACAGGCCTGAAGTTCAAGTGGACAGATGCACTCTCCTGTCATTTAGAGTTCAACCCCACGACAAAGGAAGTGTCGCTATTCCGCTTTCCATCTTTTTGCCAGTTTTACTTGACAAAATATGAGCTGGGAAAAGAGAGGGGAGTGCTTCATTGTTGCGCAACGACAAGTCGTCTCCGATGTCAGTGGGCAACAGAGGAAGAGATCAACCACTTCCTGCTTGAGGTCATCCTTTCTTATAGATTATTGTTCGGCCAAACTAGGAAATCAAGGGCTCTATTTCGGTCCGTGGATCCGTTCCTTCGTTGGCATGGAGATCGCCGACGCCGCGTGAAAGACCCGATCCTGTCTAGTTTGTGTGGCAGCCGATCCTATATTGCGCTTCCGTTGGATCTGCAGCAGGTTTGGTCCTTGACCGAGAAGGAAACTTACAACCTTCCTCAAGACTTTCCCATCTTGCGATATCGTATCGTGATCTTGCAAAGTCACCTATCTGCTGCCACGCCGCGAACGTTGACTCAGTTGTGGAGAGACAAGAGAAATTCAGCGAACTGGATGACCTTTTGGGCAGTCATCGTATTTGGGGGTTTCGGATCGGTTATGGCATTTTTGCAAGTCATTCTACAGTTAGCCCAACTATTGATGTAGTTGATTATGTGTTTACTACGCTACGCTTTAACTGAGTCTAAGAAACTTGTCTACAATTTGTATATTCCTATCGAGATGCCGATGTGAAATCTCAGTGGATGTCCCTTTCTGCCCAGCTCTGGATTACCCCTCTGGCAGTCGGCTCATATTCTCGCAACTCGACAGTGTCATCATGAATGAATGTATTCGCTTGGGAATATATTGCAGGAGGGTCCTTCTTGGCAACGACTATCTCTCTCCATGTCAGAGCTTCGGAGTCCACGCTCGAAAGATCCTCATAGAATTCGCGGCAACTGCCAATGTCGGCGGTGCACCGATATATATGTAGACGTAATAGCATCCTGCCGAGGGAGGGCTTCCCTTCAGGAACAATCTGAGACCGATTTACCTTCACGGTCAAAGCACCAGCTTGAGGATCGCATATAACCGTGTAGAGATCTTTGCTGTCACGGAGAAGATGCCGAAATATAGAGTAATGCGCCTACGACTCTCAAGCGTCTGGACGACTGGATGTACTATTAGGAAGCTTACCTGGCTATGGGCTTGAGTCCATTCCTATAGAGACGTTAGAAAAATTTAGAGATAGCAACGGTAATTTGTTCGTACCTTTGTGACAGGATCATAGTTTTCCAGTCCACGAAGTCCATCAGTGGCAAGTTGAAGATATAAATTGTAGACAACTAGAACTCATCAGCAGCCAACATCCTAGTAGGATGCGATGCCATACGATCATCAGGTTTAACATCCCCTTGTTCGGTGTACCCGAAGATGGCCAAGATGTCCGGATCATCAAACAGATAGGCTCCGACAAGCTCTGCCCTACATTCGTCCACAGTAGTTGATATGTCTTCGAATACCCCGGTCCAAGTCTGTCCGGGCTTATACCAAGTCTTGACTGGATTCCCAGTGAAGGGGTTTATTGGTGGGCTGAATGGATCGAAATTGAAGTTTCCCGGGACCGTCTCCGCTAAGAAACTGCCAGTTCCGTGACCGAGTATCTCATGCAATACAACCCAAATGTAATATGCGTGAGGTCGATGTTGCTTAAATATCTCCTGCTCTGGTTTGGAAACCATGTATAAACCTCTCGCTCGATAAGTTTCTGCCAGCATGCGATTAGAGAAAATAATGTTCTTGTAGCCCACGTTTTGTCGAATATCATTGTACTGTTCAATCTGATTTTAGCTGCTGTCTTGTTGATATCTTATAGACCTTACCTACATTTGGCAGGTTAATGCCAGGAAATATTATACTGGAGCAGTAGGCAAGACCTGGCAAAAGTCAGCACAAAGGTTATTCCAAAAAAGTGAACTACTTATACTTTGAATGCTGGAAAAGTCTGGCGCCTCAAAATAGCTTTTCTCGAATGGCCCCCTGTCGCCAGAATTTCCTGTCACCCATGGGAGTTTGCAAACAAACCTGTCCGCCTCCTTAGCCAACTCTTTTAATATCTGTGTTTCGCTACTGTCCGGTATGCCCACAATAGCTTCAAATTCACATCGGATCCCCAATGGATCCCTATAAGGTTCAACAAACCCAAACACAGACTCAATTTTGGGAGCTTTGTCTCTTACCCATATGGTCTGGTAACTTTTATAAGCCGAAAGATTGCCAGTAGTAAAGCTTTCCTGCAGGTTTCTGATCATTTCATACTGTGATGAATTAGAAACGTACTCAAGCGCCTTGTCCAGGTGTGCATTGATTTGTGCGAGCTCGACTTTGTGGTCCCCGGTCACTACCCGGATGATTTTAGTATTCCCGGTTGTATTGTTGACATCCCCATAGTGAGATATCTTTTCGGTTACTGATGCTTGGACAATACTCAAAACTTCTGTTTCCGCGGAGGGCCTTGCCTTTTCCAGTCGGGTATTTTCTGGGAGAATCGATAGTTCCTGCATAATCTTAGAAGCCAATGCCGCGTTTTCCCGAAACGAGGGCCCTCCGTCTTCGTATCCCAAGTAATACATGCTTTGCGTCAACTCGCTGGGAGAACCAAGGCTTAGGGGCGGCTTTTGAAACATGGGGTCGCGAATCTGTTCCCAGAGATCGACTACACTCGAGGAAGCACAGGCAACCAATTTTGCCAGCTTCTCTCTGCTGATAGAGGGCACAAACTTTTGATCACCAGAGCCCTTTATGGGTTAATGTCGTAAAACGAACGATAAATGAAGGGACTTACATAATAGTTCCCTAAATTGGATAGAAATATCGCTGCATAGTCCAAAAACAGTTGAAGGTCATTGACGTCAAGGTTGGCTTGGTTTGCCAAGCGGTCCCAGTCACCATTGCAACAGAAATAGAGGGCTATAATGAAATCAAATATCGAGTTGGCTTCGGGAGAAACCTGCCGGAAAATAATACGTGTACCACTCCAAGCAGCTCTACTTTTGATCAGTATCTAGCCTTAAGCCTTGCGATGTCAGAAGATGACCGACCTGGACATATGGTGGGCATAAAGCTTCTGCTCCGGGTCAAGTCGGTTAAAGCTCGATGCCACGGACAGCTGAAAAATCTGAGGTGCTGCCATTGTAGAGGGTGCACACTGGATCCTCAAAGTGATTTTGCGATATGGCGGGGCGAGGAAGTTGTTAAGAGAGTGTTAATTACCCCGCGCGTATCTTGGTCTTCTGTCGGTTACAGTCGTGATCACCTGATGCACGGCCCCACCTGATGCACAAAATCGCTGCCAACAACAATAACCAACAGGAACCAATTCAACCACATACATGCATATTATCCCTTGATTTTTGGTAGCTTAGAGTATTCATTGCGAAGGGGTCGTTCAAAATCAAGAGTTTGGTCGACCGCGGGCTTGATCGAAACCAGGTAACCGTCACTCGAATAGAACACCCAGGCAGCTTGGCACTCCCGATTCCTCGCTTCGAACAGCGTCCAAAAAACGGTCATCCCCATATGACGCTAAATTCGAACAAGCGCTTATAGATGTTGAAATATACCCTCCAAGACACCCAGGACATCGTTATGGGTGACCGGGAGATCAGGATGCTATCACGGCCGCTTTGGGGAGAAGAAGAGGATCAGTCTTCGGGCTTGACGAAGAAGCCCTGAAAAACGGGGATGTACTTTTGGAAACCGCGGACACACTGACATGAGTAGACACTAATCGCCCGCGAGAGTCCGTGTTCTGCCGGGCGGTCAAGGGGGAGAGGCCGGGCTCACTAGGGCCCGGGGACGTACGGAGTATTACCGTCTGAGGGAGGGGTACCCCCACACCCTCAGCCTTGACGGATCAACCACATGTCTAAGGTCTTTGTGAGATGACGAATGCGGAAAACGATTCCTTCACCCTTTTCGAAATCCTGTTCCCTGATCTAGTCCATATTTTGATCACTTTGAAGGGAAAGGAGCAACAAGGTCATTTCGCTTCAGAGATCTTGGTCAGAGCTGAGACTCACCCTGCAAAGAGGCACCCAAATTGCTGGGTACTTGATGCGAGGGATACGGACCCTGATGCAAAACTCGGGTTGATTATGGACCATGGAAAGGGCGAAAGATTCATCGATGCCATAGGTGAAGGGAATGCTCGCAAAGAAAACACGTTTGTTGACTGGTTTTCTGGCTGTTCTCTCGGGGCAATCGCGAGTACTAATGGAGTTGCCTTTGAGTCTTTCATGGAAGATCAAGTAGGCGCAGTCAAGAGGTTAGCACACTGATCTCACAAGCCATCACCCTGGGCATCTCTTAGGGACACGGATGCAAGAGAACCCCAAAACAACGGCATCTGGGTCACCAAGTTACGAACCTTGGAACGGGTCACCACCGTGGTCGGAAAGTCAGCTAAGGTTACATGCCTCAAATTAGATGCTGTCCTGCTCGATGTCGAATACGACTATTGTGGTGACAATAGTCAGCATTGCCTTCTGTTTCCATAGGGTGATTGGAACGAGTCACTACGGGGGTGAGAAGGGCCAGTTTATCTTCTCCCTTTTTCATCCTAAAAATGTGTGATGGGAGATGTCCTGCGGACCGGTAAAATCGAATTCAAGCACGTCGACGCGCCCGAGAACCCGGCGGATGGGCTTACTAAACCTTTTGAAGCTCAGGATTATGAGCGGTTCCGAGAGTTGCTGCGTGGGGAGCAGCTGATAAGCCTATCGAGCGCGTCTCCGCTCACGATAAAAGGATATGGAAGGCATAGCAGGCTTCTGGGCTCTTAGTATCGCCTTCCAGCTTGGGATCCGGGCTGGGTCTGCTCTCTGAGGACGTACTTCCACTTCCACCCCTCTACACGACTACGACAAACAATCCGGGAAACATACTCGAGTATCACATGTATCTTAAACATGGAACGAGGCCTGGAATGCATTGATTTCGGCTCTACGTCCGGACACCAACCCCGACCGATGCAGACAAAACGTGGCTTGATATCCTGAAAGCAAGGGAAGCTCGCGTTGCAATGTCTCGTTGCTCTCGGTGTCTTGATGATCCCCGGTTTGTGTTTGCTGAGCTTTTATCTCAAAGTGGGTGGCTCAAAAATCATCATAAAAGCCTTGTACTAATATTTAACTTGATAGGGAAAAAGCCTGGTCCACCAGCGCAGGCCATCCGATAAGCCCGCGCCATTTGCTGCTCGAGGGTAGCTGCGAGAACAGATAGTGGCCCATTCGCACGGATTCGTAGCGAACACCACCAGGCAATACACCAAAAAATACAGTGGCCGCGGCTTTGGGCTACACGTGGTTTGATCGTCTCTCCTATAACAGGCCGCCGGTCGTGAAAGCCATTCCGCTCATAACCAGTGTACTATGCTGACAACAACCCTAGCCCGGGAAAAGCTGGCTCACTCCTTTTCGGCCTCACTAAACTATTGTGTTCTTGCTGGAGAATACTAGCAGATTACACAGGCATAAGTTTACCACGCAACTTTATTGCGTATGGGCAGCAGAGAACAGAGGATCGTTGCCGTGTTCGCGGCCTATGGGGCCGAACTCATAGACCCAGCAAAGGGTGAGGGTATCCTAACTTCGAACGGGGTGGATGGATCAGGTAGCTCCACATTGGTATCAGTTGATGCATCATCAATTACGCGCCAGCGAACAAGGTAGATGTGCTATCTGACACGTGCTGCGAGAGGTAGTGGCTGATCTAACTTACCTTTCTTGCCCTACTTCCCCCCTCTCCTGTTCCTCGCTCTCCTTCTCTTCGGGCGCTACAGGCTGCCCATGACTGTCTTAACCCCAACCCCCTGGAGCAACAGTCGGGAGACAGGAAGCGCTGTGCTCGGCGCGATATCAACTAGATAGGGCTAGTCGCGGGGCTTCCCGGGCTGATGATATGGTACCAAAAACTTGGGCAGCCATTGAATTTTGTCTGGCTACTCCGGCATATAGAGGAGACCGGGGATGGATCGACAGGCACGACAAGAGCAATATTGATGAGAACCTTATCGCCCTTCGGTGGTACTCTACTTGACGGGATGCACTTGGCAGGTGTATTAACGGCAGGCGCAGGATGCTGATAGGAGACGCTATAAGATGATGATTCTGAGCTGTTACCCTGTGGTGGTGTTTACTATCTGGCGAGTAAGTCTCCCCTTAGAAGCAGGCTTTCCTGCTCTGTATTATTTTTATTCCTGGATATCTTGGACTTACTTTCTCATGCACAGGCTATCCTTCAGCACTACCCTGCCAAGCACGCGCGGGTGATCTTCTCCACGACCCTAGACTGACGAAGTATTATCAACGCCTTCCAAGACTACCATACGGGGGGAGTTCATAAAAAAACCAAGTCTTGGGATCCTTTTTAGTACCAGCACGGGCGTGATCACCGTGGACGAGACTGCCAGTCCGGCTGGCAGGGATTAGGCTTTGCCGGAGAGCCCAGCCGTAGGGGACATTGCGGCTCTGGCGGAGAATATGGTTCACATGGATACCGCAGATTCTGGCCCGCCTGTTCCCGAACGCAATTCACACCAGGTGGACAACGAGTGGGGTGGATGGACTTACCCGGACGCGTCCCCATCACACTCGCGTCGAAATCCATATTGGTAGCCGTGAACGCGCCCCAAGTCTTGGGGGTCGCCTTTGCGTGTACCGGGGCGGATACGGTTGTGTTGCGGGAGCCCCAGTACAGTTCCAACAAGCATGCTGCCTCAAGCCAGCCATCCATCCTAACCCTAAACCGTCTCGAGGAACTGGATCAACTCACTCATTGCTTCGGCATTCATCGCTACCCATCCAACGCTGCCGGTTTGCTGAAAAAAGGTCCGCAAATACATCGTACGATGGAAAGGCTGGACGGCCAAAGATAACTGGGCACTTACCAAGAATCAATTAAGGGGAGCAGGCGAATTGGTAGAGGAGTATAAGAATATGCTGCGAACCACTGAAGTCAATGAAGAACCGAATAAAAGATGATCTCTATCCCGCCGAATACCTGCGCCACTCGAATAAAGCAACACATACGGGATGGGATCGTGCAACGGCGCCAAGACCCCTATGTCCGCGGGATATAGGGCGTATCGGGCACTTGCTCGCGGTACCGAAGCTGCGGAGGGCAACGACAATGACGGCATCCCGGAGGCCTCGTACGCGGCCATTCTGGGGTCAATAAACTGGCTGGTAACAAAAACACGGCCCGATATTCAATATGCAGTGTTCCGCCTCCTACGTTACAATCCAGGAAAGCGGCTTTCGTTCAGCAGTACTCCTTGATGGTATTCTAATTACTGTTGTGAATCGCCGTGACGGTGTTTGAAGTAACTACCGTACAGTCGACACAACCCTCATCAATATCCGCCAGATTCTCCCCTGTCAAAAGAGTACCTCTCCCTCTGACTTGTTGAGCACTCTTACTACAATACCTACCTGTACAATCAAAAAATAACCCGCCGCAGACGCAGACGGGCACGCCCAAAGATGCCTCGTTAATGAGTGATTGGATCGATGAGTTACGTTGGCCCCATTGTTGTACGCACGCCCCGTTATTCCGCCCTCAGAGCTATGGAGCTACGTGTCACTATTGTTGCCGCGCGGGGGTGCGCTTCCCCCTCGTAGCGGTCTGCATACCCGGCAGAGATTTGCTCGCTTCGTGTTGGGTCTGAATCTCCTGTACACCAGTGACGAGCTGTGGCGCAAAGTATTCAAAGAGTTGACCGCGCAGATAACGAGCAGCCAGTTCTTCACGGGGACCAATTTTGACTTATTTCCGCAGCGCACTTCCAATGTCACGAGATCTCAGTCTCCTCCGGGATGCGTTGGGCCTGACCCAAACTACACCACCACCACCTGTAGGGGATCGTTCCACCAGACTAACTATGGTTCAAACCCTGTCTTTGAGAGAGTGTCTTCCACGACACGATAGCAATGACAAACCTCCAAGCACACATATCTTATACTATGCCTCCACCTCGACACGCCCGTCTAGGGGTGTTCTTCGGATGTTTATATCCTGCTTTCCCCAAGACCCATCCTACTCCCGCAAACTCACCGGAGCCGTGCTAACACGACAACTGCAGCCACAGTGTCAACCTGATGTACTCTGCCACCCCATCACATAATAGAATGCCTAGACTGTTTCCCAAAAATCAGCAAAATAGCATTAGCAAGTTTTCAGCGACGCATTACAACACCACGACTTCCGCCCTTTTCTGAGCCTCTGACACAGGCGAACTGTCCAGCCAGAAACCGCTCTATCCACAACTTTCATTTGAGGTCTACGAGAACGGCTTCGCGTTCACGACATTGCTTTTCTACACACGATATCATTTCATCCTTAGCAGGTCCGATATTGAGCATGGATGGGACGACATATCGGGACGACACGCTTTTCTCGCCGGGGAAGGTTGTGGCAGGCTCCTGCCGTCCTCGACCGCTTATGGGACTTTTCCTCTGATGACGATTCCACGCTGCCCCCTGCTCACACGAAACTCTCAGACGCGAATGCTACCCTGGCGGTCCTCTGCTGCGAAGCTGATAAACGAGCGTCAAGATGGCCAGCTGACTTTACGAGCAAGGGATACCTACGAGCCGACCTACTTCCCGCGTCCCCAGTGCATTGGGTACATGGGGGTCGTACATAGACGGCGCAAGGAGGCCAAGAAGGAGAACTGTGAAGTATTTGGCTTCGTCACAGACGGATATGATTTTTGTTTTATGAAGATTGATGAGTTTTCAAGACTCTACAAAACTCGCATCCCAGTCATCTATTTTCGTTACAATGGCAATTGCGTCCCGGGGGGTGCCAACCAGTGAACGTTGTGGACAAAACACAGGATGGGTTTTCAAGGACGACGTACGGGGCGCAGCTGGATGGATATCTGGAGTGGTGGCCACTCGATATCTCAACTTTCAGAGCCACACGGGCCGAATAACCGCCACGTTGGCCATGCTTGCAGCCCAACCAGCGGCCAGGAGTTAGATACACGTGGCAGCAAGTACACGAGCACCAACTAGATGAGTACATCCCGGTAAAAGGAATCGCGAATAAACTCGAGAGGAGCAAAGCCGGCTAGTATTTGCCAAAGAAAGAAAATCAGTGTAATAGAAGTTGATTGTAAAGGTAACCGAGCAAATACTTAAGCAGACAGCTAAATAGTGTATTTACAACTTACAAGCTTGCAGAATATTCTACCAGCACAACCCAACTTTCTTTAACAATCAATTGTTTGATAATGATTTCAAGGAGTTTGCTACATGGGTCAGCAAAGAAAGCAAACGCGATAAAGAGCAGTTCAGACTCGAGATAACCCAGTTATAACGTGTGGAATACGGGGGTCTTATAAGGGCCCCAAGGGGAATCCGATCTTTGAACTAAACCTTAAAAGCGGGCGCAAAAGATTCCCGGCAACTTGCACACCCCTATAGTATCGTCATCGCCCAAATTCAAAGAGATTTGTACTAAGGATATACATATAAATCGTCTTTGCCAGAGACGGCCTGGCCCAGAATCGAGACCAAAGGGCTTGGAAGGTTGTTAGGGTTCTGGTGGGGAAGTTGACCAGTTTCGACCAATCAACTGGACGGATGTCAGACACACGACCTGTGCACCAGTGCAGATATTTGAGATCCCTGAACCGCGCCTACGTGGCAATCGAAACGCTTACTCCGGCCGAAAAACAAGCAAACAATGTCTGCGGTATCCGAATCCCAGTCTATGATCCCACTCTCAGCGGGCCCCGTGTAAAGAACTGCGTACGATCCCAGCAGTGAGTCTCCGGGATTGAAAAGCTCATTGTTCCTTGTGCCCGCTTCATGGATCAAGAGTCTGGTCATGTTTATATAAGCGTCCGGCCTCCAGCTCTCCGCAGACCCTTCGAAATGACCAGTCGACTTCGACTCAGAAGGCAATATACGGCCGACTCGGGTTCTACTCGGTCACACTGTGCTTGGCCAGTGCGGTTCCCTGCACTCGACTCATAGAACAGAGACTCGACCAGGGTATTATAGTCAAACATTGTAATATACACTTGTTCGCATATCTCCTGCTTAAACAAAGAAGTATACATACTTCTTTGGCCTTGCTTCTCTCTTTGCTATGCTGCCCTGTAAATCAAGTATCCTTGGCTCATAGGAGTACCCGATTATTGTTTGGCGCTTGGATTAGGGACACAGGTTAGTACTTCTAGACAGGCTAGGTACCGTTGCGAGATCCCCGGGTGTGACAGGCTGGCCAAGTGGATGAAGAAGGCAATCCACTATTTCATTGGATAGAAATAAAGGCAATGTAGTGTAATCAGTTGATAAACCTCAAAAAAATGTATCTTGACGTGGGATTTTTCGATGACCAATTACACTAAACACTTGAGCGGGCTGCTGAATAAGAGATGGTTCTCTTTAACTTAGCTAAATCAAGTTTCTGCGCGTCTTGAACACGCATGGGCCCATTCCATTATTGGATAACTAGGGCTGATCAGCATTCAGCTGAAGGGAGCGAAACCTTGAAGATTCGAAGAACGGAGCCAATTCCCACTTGAGTCGATAATAATCCCCGGTTTTCGCAGCTAGAGTCAGAGAAACTCATAACCCCGCCTACCAAAGATCCTCCACCAAGTAGTCCTTCCATCAGTGGATTCAATTACATCAACTGAGTACCAGAAAATTCTCCAAATCACGATGAATAGTACAATACTGCGGATGCTAGAGCACAACAGCAGCGGATCTGGTATGCAAATACTCATGCTCGGTCTGAGTGGCGTGGGAAAAGACCAGTATCCTGGAAAAGTTGAGGTTGGGACAAATCACTTCAGTACCTGCTAATGGTTGATCCTTCAGCCTTAAAATCATTCTGATATTGAGCGCTGACTTGCCTATAAATATTTCAGGCTCTATCATCGAGACCGCCAGGGTCGGAAACATCCAATTCACCACAGGAAATGTCGGTTCCTTCTGGAAAGCCCATCCTCATAATATTCAGGGCCTTGTCTTCGTCGTTGATAGTAATGATCGTGAAAATCTTAGTGATGCCCGGGACCAGCTTGGCCGTTTGCTGAATGAGAATGATCTCAATGATTCTGTTCTGCTTGTGTTTGCCAACAAAAATGATATACCAGTATGAATATTTGGACCTCAAAAGCCTCAGGGATCGTCCTTGGGTAACTTGATCATACCCCAACCACTGGAGTAGTATTAACTTTTTTATTAGTGGCTCCAACCTTCATGTGTTGTCACAGGTGTTGGCCTTCAAGAAGGACTGGAGTGGCTCGCCGCCAATATTGCCCGAAGGTGATGGCAGACCTCCCCAACGCGGGTTTGGGGCAGGTATTCAATCTTGAAAGCCGCCCATGGGTTCTTAGCCGGTAGACTTATTTAACCCAATTATCGTCAGACAGACAGTGGCAAATCCACCGTGATTTATAGGCTAGCTTTGGCTGTCTGCCCTGCTTGATTGTCTGAGCATAGTATACTACTTGGAAAGAAAGCTCCTATTTGGCATGGACTACCACCTGTGAAGGCTAGTCGCTGTGGGTCACTGGTCGTTTGTCTCAGTCATACATAGCATAGGCCCATATCATTTCAAACAAACCTATTCTACATCGCTGGCATTTGAGTAGTGGCATTACTATACTTTAACGGGCACAAAAACTGAATGAAAAAAAGGTTGGGGAGGGTTTGTTACATAGACATGCGGGATTTTGGTGGAGCGGTGAACACGTCTGCCCCAATTTTTGCACGCAGCACCTGGGCTTACGAGAATATACGGTACAGCTCATCTCCCGGGTAATTGATGTGAATATAGGGGATCGAGACAGGCGGTTTTACGCCCGGAATTGGCCCGAAGAATGGAAAGGGAAGATTATCTGGCGGATCTTCCAACTGGTGGAGGGGGACTTTGCCCTTGAGCTCGAATGTAATGGTCAACTGTGCAACTTGGGAGCTATACTCGTAGCTGGTGCAGCAGCCAAGGGCAATAATTCCACCAAGGGATTTCGAGAAGAGCAGATCCTCGCATCCAATAGAATTTTATGACTTATTTAAGCATGCTGACGAACAGTGCAACAAGCTTGGCGATGGTGTCATCTCACGCCATCTCACCCCGCACGTTCCCATCAAACTCCCACTCATCCAAATTCTTCCCCTTTCAAAGTCAGGTTTGTGCGTTATTCCTTCAGAAGAAGAGTAGCAAAATGCCTTCAATACCTCCTCCCTCGCGCCTCGCCGCCCTCTCAGACCTCAAACTCCCCAGCGACATCCATATCTCCCCCGACGGCACAAAGGCCATCTACACCCTCTCCTCCTTCTCCACGAAAGACAAATCCGCCGTCTCCTCGCTCTGGATCGCCGATATCGGGGCCAACCACTCAGCTCGCCAGATCACTTCTGGCATCTTCAAGGACGAAAACCCCAAGTGGTCGCCCGACGGCCGGTTTATCGGCTTTGTCTCGGATCGTGCCGCCAAGGGACGCAGTCGCGTTATCTATCTCTTGCCGATTGGCGGGTTTGGGGAGGCGTTTCCGGTTACATCGGTTGAGGGGGAAGGGAATGTGAAGGGAGGCTTTGAGTGGAGTGCTGATGGGAGGTTTATTGCGTTTGTGAGTGAGGATTCTGCGTCCGATGGAGGTGAAGAGGACGGGAGCGATGAGCCGGTTGTCTTTGGCGGGGAGGAGGAAGGGAGCTCGGCTCGACGGCTGAAGGTCGTTGATATCGAGCGACGGATTGTAACGACCCTCACGCCAGGTGATCAGAATGTGGATTTATTCTCGTTTAGTCCGCGGACGAACGAGATTGCGTATACCGTCTCTGAAACGGACTCGATGTCCCAGTTCAGTAGTACGCGCATCGACATCGTCGACGCCGGCCGTGGTCCCGGCTCGAGACGGAAGTACATCCAGACAAAGGGCCCGATTACCTCGCTTGTCTGGTCGCAGGCCGACAAGTTGCATTTCATCGGCCGCCCAACGCCACCGTATACCTCGCTCTCCGTCTACGAGGCGCGCATCCGCTCGAAGCAGTACGGGAGCTACTTTGGGTGGGACAGCGAGGCCGTCTCCCTGCACCGCGCTCGTGACTCTGTCGTGGCCCGTGTCCAAAATCCAAATACCGAAGCTGCGCACGCCCTAGGCGTGGACAGTATCTCCTGGCCGTTCCCGAGCTTCTTCACATCCGAGTATGAGATTACCTCCTTCGACGCATTCCGACACCCCGACTCGGACGATTTCACCCTCGTCGTCGCGCGGAGTAGCCCCTCCGTCGCGAACGAGGTTTACTCCGTTACCTGCAAGGGCGGCGGATACGGATACGTCAAGCTGTCGTCGCATAACTCGCGCTTCGACGGGTTCCGGTCTAAACGGATCGCCACGACGACCGGCGCCGATGGCTGGGAATGCGACGGGTGGCTGTTCACGCCGAAGCCGTCGACGATTGCGATCTCGCGCCGCCTCCCGCCGACCGTCGTGCTCGTGCAAAGTCTCCCGGCGCTCCCGTCGTTTTCGATGGGGCCGCATCTTGACGTCGCGCATCTCACGGCCGCCGGGTATGCGGTGTTGTGTCCGAATCTGCGTCCCGCGGGCGCAAATGGTACGGGGATTGGGGAGCGATATGCGGACGTCATGGCGATACTGAAGAAGGCGGTCGCAGAGAATCTGGTGGATGAGTCGCGCGTCACGATAAGCGGGTGGTCCGACGGCGGATTTCTCTCGTCTCTGGCGGTAATTCGGAACGAATTTAGTTTCCGGGCGGTCGTGTGTGGCGGCGGCGTTGTGGATTGGGACTTTGTCAATGTGAACAGTGACCCCTTCTGGCCGGCGCCGGATATTCCGTCTCTTCCATCTTCGCCGGCGCGGTCTGCAAAGCAGATGGTGAGCCAGGTCGAGAGAGAGATTCAGCAGACGACGACAGAGAAGAGAAGGACGCCACTACTTATCCTGCACGGGCGAGATGACGACCAGGTGCTCGTGTCAGGGCCGCTGGCCTTCTGGCGCGAGAAGCAGCGGTGGAATGGGCCCGTGCAGATGGTTCTGTATCCGCGCGAGAAACACGTTATTCGGGATCAGAAGCACCTGGTTGATTTGTGGACGAGGGTATTGCATTTCTATGATCGACATTTGGATTGAGGCTGGGTTGAGGGGATGGTTTAGACTGTGAATCCTGTATATATTCATCTGTATATCATTTCGCTGTTGGTATTTCCACTAGTCCGTCTGTCGTGCTTAAATCTACCATTTACACGTCTCTATCCCATGCGGATTTGATGATAGTTCTTGTGCTTAGCAGCGTCCCTCTGCCGTTCCGTTCGAAGAACTGACATTCGGCGAATAATCCCAGAATCCGCCACTGACTCCCATTCAACTCTGCAGAGATGTACCTCATGACTCCCAAGAAGATTCTGAGATGCATCGGGGAAAAACTCGGAATTATCGTGTCAGAGCGTCCAGCCTAGCAGGCCAGATAATCTGCACGCACGTGGGAGACCTCGAGAAGAATGGCTCATATTATACTTTGTGAATGCAGGATAAGCTTATAAACTCAATGTCCAAAAGCAGCAACGCAGCAAAATTATTTTCGAAAGTGTGTAATTGAGTCAGTTCGAGTGCGTTCTGAATCGCCGGAGGTTGGTTCCGCACCCATCCCAGAGTTAGGGCTAATCTTCCGGACCACGAGCTCCACGCCTAGCAGGCATTGACCCGGGCGGTGTCAGTTTCGAGCTTGCTCTCGCACCTGAGGGTGTGGCCACGCGTGATTGACTTTGTCCCCGGCGGGTGTGCGAGGGAACGCCCGTCGCTAGTCGGGTACCTTGATGCTTAGTTGAGATAAGGTAGAAATAGCGCGATGGAGTAGGAGATTAAGTGACCACATGTTGTATCGTGGAAAGACATCCTCAGCATCTCTCGTGTGGAGTTCTGGTTAGGGGCTATGCTCCGTATCTGTGTTCCTCCACTCTGTGGCCAGATCGCATGGAAAGGTTCGCTGCCGCTGCGCAGAGAATAGCTATAGACTTCCACAGAGACTGTTCTGGCTGCGTTTTTGCGCTCCCTTTCTGGCAAGAAGGTTGAGAGAAGAGGTCATGGGGCAGAATGCTAGTTGTGTTTGTCATCTCGTCGATGATAGAACAGAATCACAGGACCCTTGCATTGACACAAATGTAGAATTTGGGTCATAAAACTCTCTTGTCAATCCTATAAGCTGGGAGAGAAGTTCCGGCGGATGTCACAGAGGCGACGGCGACAGCGAGGTCCTCCTCTCATGCTTATGTTGGCGACTCTTTCTCTCGCCCTCTGCTCCTCTCTCCTCTCCCCATCCACCTGCGTATACACATCTTCTTCTCATATTGACCAACATCATTCACTCAAGCCTTCTATCCACTTGAGACACTTGTCACTTAATACGTCACTTGAACCTCACTTGAACTTATAACTTGACTTACCACTTCAACCTCCTACTCCAACATGTCTCAGTATACTCTAACTGGGAACCCATTCAACACCCCCCGGCTCACAATGCAACAACTCGAGCGGCAGAGAATCATCAACCACCTCAGCCGTATCCTGGATAGCACTCAGGAACTCGGCTACGCCACCGACCAGATGTCCCTATCTAGGCTAAACATCAGAGTCTGTGAGCTCGAACTGGCCTACGACCACTACATCGACGAAGACCCCCACGCATCTAACGACGACTACTACTTCCAACCCATGGAATCAGGGCACATCCAGGAGCATCCCCTGATGTCGTCGTATTCTCCTTCCACAGAGGACTCCACGGACTCCTCCCCTGACTCAGGGTACGGCAGCCCCGGCATGAGGTCCACGCACGCCGCCGACGATACACTCTTCAATATCTCGGCCCCGGGCGTGACGACCCACCGCATTGCCTGGCACTTCGACCAGGGCCTTCGATGGTTTCATCCATATCCGTGCAACGAACTCATTAGGAGAACACTGTGGTATAACCCGTACGTATCCCCCTCTTGTCTCATCCCCCTGCCGCCCCAAGTACAATAGTACAGCATAGATAAGCTAACACCACCACAGGTTAACACAACAACAAAGAGAGTACGTCCTGGGCAACTACTCTCGCGCAAACTGCGACCACGTCTTCCCGGCCCAATACAACACCCACGACCGCTGGTTCATCCGCAACGCCTTCGTCGCCTCCCGGCCATACGGCTACCCGCACGAGATCTTCATCGTCGGACAGGACCACGTCTCCGACGCCGACGACAAGCTGATGTACGGTGAGATCGTCACCATCCTGCAAGCCATGATCGCCCGGTATAAGCTCGCACGACCGGAGTTCATGAGACATAAAGTTATGCCTGTAAGTCCCCGGCCACCAGTCCACCCACCCTCTCATCCATCCATCCATCCTTTCCTTTCCACACACAGATACTGATGGTACCCATATATGGAGATCATGCTCATCTCAGCAATCCACACCAAAGCCCGCATCATCCAAGCACACTACAACGGCTCCGAAATCGTAATCCGGGTTTCGAGGCTTATCGACCCCGCGCTGGAGGAACCGCACAACGGATATGAGCTCTTCGCTCGATACCTCGCATCAGAACCTGTGGGTGATACGACGCGCTTCCCGCGTCGGACGCCCGAGCCCCGGCGGTACAGGAGAGTCCTCCGGGCGAATGTCCGGTCGAATGCGAGGACGAGGCCGAGGAGGATGGCGGATCAAGCGGAGTTTGGTCTGCCTGGGCCGTCGGCTTCGAAGAGGAGGAGGGTTTTGGATTGAATTTGTTTTGGTATCGTTGTTCATGTATGCAGGATGCACTTGAGCTTGGAGCTTTGCGTCTGTTTATGTTTATCGTGATATTTTGGGAGGATTTCTCCTTGAGTCTGTTGAGGTGACTGTTCTTTTGAGTAAATTGGTTGTTGTTGTCATTATTCATGTATACGGGATGCTGTTGACACTTGCATCCGTTTATGTCTGCCATGATTTTTCTCAAGGATTTCCTGCACCTAGTCACTTATCTATGCTTGAGTTATAAAACTGCCAGAATCAAGCTGATTTGAACAAGTTTACTAAGTAGTAGTAGAAGAGTAACACAGCCCTACTAAGATAACTTTGTTTCCTAATAATGCTATAATAATATCACCAACTCCTACTTGATTATTTACTTAATCTATATTCACAGCTCTAAGGGCTCTTTATCACTACTTGTAGGCATGGGTGCTTCACCCTAGTAATACATCTAGCCTGGGAAATATTTTATCTACCCACTCCTCGTGTCCCTCTACCAATACCCTCCCTTATCCCTAACGCCTCCCTACAGACGCGGACATAACAGGTGCTATAAGCATGTCTGCTCCTCCAACACCATTCACGCTGTACCAGATCCCCGAAACACGCAGGGCCCGTAATACGCACGTATTCGATGGCCAGACCGGACGCCGGGGACTTCCCCCTGGGTTGCTCATGGTTTTTTTTACCAAAAGCTAGGTCATCGACATCGTAGGGGCGGTCAGCGTCCAACCCGGGAACGCTCCAGATGGTGGCTGGTTTCTTTTTGAACATTCCTCGCCAGTTCCTGGAAAATCGAACAGGCGCCTCGCTGGGCGCGTATGTGTAGCCACGCGTTGGCACCGCGAATGAACAGTTCTCCATGGAGGACATTGGATAAGAGTGCACATTCCACGGGTTCGAGGCTGGGATATATACTACTAGGTGGAGAGGTGGCTCTTGAACGCAAGCCCACAAGCGAATAGAAGAACAGTTCAAGTACTATTGTTGAAAACCTCCTGTAATTCATTTCACTGCCCCCTGCGCGAGGAAGCTACCATAAGGAGACAAACTAGGCTAAATAAATCTATCATATTCCGCACTAGCAGCAAGAGAAGGGTTATCTTACATGGAACTGCAGCAGATATTATGTTCCATGTTTAATATCAAGACAACTCATAAGGGGTCAGCTGTTTACAAGTGTTCTTTGTTCATAGGTGGAGTGTAGTTATGGCTCTGGTGAACAAAGTACGCCCTAACTTTCTGTGTGTTCTATCATGGACATCATTCTTGCGTGAAGTGAAGTGTTTATAGTGTTGGTGTAATATTACCATGTTTATGTCTAGCCAAACTTGTCTCTGCTGACCCTACTATATAACTAGGGTATAAAACAATTGGTTAACTAGTAACGGCGCAATCTAGGAATAACATCATGACTGGTTAGAAATCAAATTGGAAAAGATTGCCTCCAGCCAAATGAACAGAGGATTGGAGTTTGTGTATCTATCATGGGATCTGGCCTGGCCCATCTAGATAGATGTATAAACAACCAATTTTAAGACAAACCTTGCTAGCTAATTCTTAAGCACTTCAAGCTCTTTCTATAGGCTAGGCCCTGTCACAATATTCTTAATAGAAGCCAAAGCTACCTTACTACTTGCAATTCTGTTATTCTTACCCATGTTGTTAATAGTAGATATCGATTCTTCACTTGCTCGAGGTCTGTTATTATTAGATTAGGGTCCACCAATCCATCCAAAGGTAGGAACCTAAGGGTAATCTAGAAGTAAATAAAGAAAATATAGTTATTAAAGTCAAACAAAGTATAGAGAGAGGCAGATGCTTAACTTGATATCTTGATTGAAATACCTATCTCGTGGAGAGAAGGTATAACGTCTAGCTGTCGCTCTTTCAGTTATATAGTATCTATGGATATACGCGTCCTCCTAGTATACCCTTCTACCCTACCCCTCCTGATACCTTGTTAGAGGAATTAGTCCTTGTACATTCATCCCAGACACCCATTTATAACACGTGTCTTAGGGGTAGCTTCTGTCATAAACAACACAGTCTACATAATGAATTTACTTGAATAACTATATATAAAAGGCTAACTCTATACCATTTAGAGACAATCTATCGCGTAATCTCCTTCCTATAAACCCCCTCCCCTCCCGCAGCCGGAATAAGCAGCCTCAAGGCAACCCCATAATCACCCGCATTCAGCGTCCGCAGCAACGTATGAATATGAAACTGCTTTGGCTCCTTATTATCCAGAAACACCCTAGAATAATAAACAAACTCAAAAATAACAACAGGACTCTAAATATAATAATAAAACAGATTCTTATTAGTGAATCCGCCAATCCAGGAGAAGTATATCTTAGATTCATATTAATAAATATGCGCGAGTTAAAGGTTGCAAGAGGTACTAGGTAGGTAGAGGAGGTATTGCTCTAATATACTGTAGAAAAGACCCCTTTAAGACTTGATAAACAAGGACACGGGAACCCCCTCGACAGGAACAACATGGTTATCACGGTACGCGCCGCATAGATGGCACTAGTTATCATGATTCTATCAGCCAGGTGGCATAGCAGGATCTTTTATCTTCTTATATATTTAGGCTTCCTGTTATTAATATAGTAGGAGGGACTATATAAGTTAGAGGCTAAGCAATTCCTTAACATGCAAGATCTAAATACCTGCATATAGACCTGCATTAATAATATTTGATTTAGTATTAGTAAACTATAGTAATATAATAATCTAATTGCAATATAGGAAGATATTTAGTTATAGGTAGTATTTATAGAACAACTATCCCCAGGATCTTGTTATCAAGGGGTTCCTAAAGAGAATAAAGTTATTCAAGAACTTGTTTATAATATATAGTAATCATACAAGTTTATTAAGGTTATAGCTTATGCATATTATACTAAGTACTTTCTTATACCCCTCTAGGAAAAGGGTTAGGTAAAAAATAGTAAGGATTACTATATAAATAATAGGGGAGACTTTATTAAAATAGAGGCCCTTATTAGAAAAAAGGAATTCCAGGTTTAACTAGATACACTATTTAAGAGAGTTAATATAGTAGATTAGTATTAATTTCTAGGATAGGGTAAGCAGGAAAAAAAGATAGGTTATTATACTAGTAGTTCTAGTAATAAGAATTTATTTATCTTGCAACTTAAAAAATTTTAGGTAGATAATACCTATAAACTCTATTAGCTTGGCCTTGTTATATCTTGAACTTAGGGGGTACTATTGGTTGTTATGCTATTAAAAGGCTCCTGGAAAAGCTCCCTCCAGTACATGTATAGGGCATGCAGCCATGGGGGTGTGTCCACATATTTGTACGCGTCTTGGTTGCGCCTCTCCTGCAAGCAGGGGAGACTCAAATCTAGGAGTTATTTACAGAACAACATGTTGACTTGAACTTGGAAAGCAATTAAGAGCGGAAAATCTAGAGTAGCCAGTCTTATACTTGAGAGTTGGCCATCTCTCTCCACAATCCCTACTATTGGGGGGGGCAGTAGACGGATTATCCAAGGCCAGGCCTTGATATTGGATCAGGCCATCTTGACTAAACCAAGCCTTTGCTAGAGAATCAACAAGGTTATCTAACCCAGGAATACAAGAAGATAATCTTGGATACATGGCTCATCGCCTAATTCTATATGTGGTTCTATGTATGGTTGATGGGTCCTTAGCAAGAAACTTACTAACTCAACAACTGCAAGGCATGAGAAGTATTTATATGGAAATTTGGCTAGTAAATATGCTCTTTAACGTATAGCGATTAAATAACAATAGGTATCCAAAATCTAAATTAGATAGTTAATAAAAAATGCCTCTCAATCTCACCCTCCATCAACTCCTAAAGCGCCCTTGCCATTTCCTTATCTCCCTTAAACCATAACATCCTTTTTGCCCTAATCAAGACATAATACCTGCTATTAACAAGTTTCTCCCTTGATATGCTTGCTTCCTAAATCTAATTTAGTACTCGTGACTATATACTCTAAAAGAAGAGCTTAGATATAACTATTACCCTAATACTGCCAAGGACAATTGCATCTTATGTATAATAGTATAGATTACTAGCCACTATTCCTAGGTTTATAGAGATAGATAGAATCTCTAGATAGCAACACGCCAATTCTATGGTAAAGAGAATGTTTGCTACCTTGGATATACAATATTATATTAGCCAGTCATGCATCATGAGTGTGGGTATGGAAATCATAGTATTATAGGGCAGTGCGGTAGTATTTAAGAGCAAGCTTAGCATGATGACTTGGACGTGTAGGGAGGAGGCGGAGGCAGTCACGTGGAGAGTAGGGAGGAGGAGCTTCGTGAGGAGAAAGTGACTGACGTGGTTTATACCAAAGTGGACTTTATATCTGTCTGCTGTGAGGGATAGGAGGTTTCCCATTGTCCTAGTATTAAGAATCAGAATATCTAACTAATTATATTCTAACTAGAATTATTTTGCTATAGTATAGATAGACATGAATAACCCAAGATAGACTTGTTAACCCGCGGGTTTTGGGTTGACCCATGGCCTTTGAAGATGAACTGGTGGGTTTTGGGTTGGGTTATGGGGTTTGGAAACCCGCCCACGGGTTACTAAAAAACCTACTAACCCAACCTATAAAACCTATAAAACCTATATATGTAGATTACTGCCTAATTAGATAGTAATCTATATATTAAAATAAATTACTATATTTAATATAGTAATTTATTTATATTTAATATATATATATAAATATAATATAGTAATTTATTTCTTGGCATGGCTTGGCAACCTATTAGATTATCCATAATCTAATAGGTTACCCATGCATAACCTAAAACCCATTGGATTATTAAAATCAGCAACCCAACCCATTTCTTGGCGGGTTGGGGTGGGTTGGGGCGGGTTTCACGGGTTGGGTTGAACAAGTCTACTTCTCTTATATACTATAACTACTTATATATAGTAAAGTATTTACAGGAAACCTTACATAGTAACCTAGTTAGGAAACTATATATATATTTAAGATAGGTATTTAGCCTGCTTAATTAGGAGAGGCAATAGTCTTAGGTTTATTACTATTATACCTTTAATAATATAAATACCAAGATAGATCTTTTTTATAGTCTTATCCTTGGTAGCCAACTAATATTAGGAATTATAAGTAGACTGTTATCGAAGCAACAACCTCTCATGCGCTTCTAACCCTGGGCTCTCACACAGGACTTCCAAAGGATTTGGATTGACTTGTCTTACCTAGTGTGATCATGTCTAACAAGTATAGAGACTTGTTATAGTTAAATAGAAGTTAAGGTAAAAAGATAGGGCTAGCCTATAATATATATACTATAGCTTATAGAGTAAGTACTAAACAAGTTACTTTATAAGATCCTTAAAATAGGTTACTCTAGAATAATAGTAGTATTAATTATAAAAATAGAAAAGCTAGATATAGTAGTAATAAGTATCCTTAAGTATTCCTAAGTTCCTACTATTCTCCTACCTTTAAATAGTATACTAAATAGTATACCTAATTAGATTACATGGCCCTATATATTATTCTCCTACTATTAAATAGTATACTAAATAGTATATAGTTACATGGTCTTTTACTAGAGTAACTTTATTTACCATATTCTTAGAGTAATTTAAAATTCTCCCTTGTAACAATTCCTATTTCCTTTATTTCTATAATAGGCTATAATAGTTATATAATAGCCATAGTTTTAAACTATAGTCTTTCTATTATACTTAGAGGGTATATAATATTTTCTTGTAATAGTAATTATTATCTATATAGGCATGTAGTCCATGGGTTATATTCTTATAGTATTACTTGTTCTTATCTTAGAATTAGATAATACTTAGGTTTATTAGTTTATTATCAAGATTGGATTTAAATCCAAAGTAGCTCTTGGTAGCTAGTCTATAACCCAAGGCTCCCTAGCCTTAACTTTCTATCTTATAACTCTATTCTGCTAACTATAGGCTAAGAGTTTATAATACTATCTCCCCCTTTTTTAGTTTTTGTCTATAAAAATATAAATAGCATAGATTTCCCTATTATCCTAGTAAGTCTCTTGTTTTCTTAAATTTTCTTTACAATAATTTACTATGCCTCCTAAGCAGAATCACCTTGCTAATTAAATACATCAATCCAAATAGATTTTAACTAATAGTATTCCTGTTGATAATCCTTGTAAATATTGTTTCTTATATAACATAGTTTATATAATAAATTTAAAAAGCTAAAACTATGCATCATGCACTTGTTATAGTTAAAAATATAAAAAGTAATTTCATAGCAAGAAATAGTAGAATAATCTTCAACAAGATCAAGCAAAAATCAAGAACAAGCTAGCTAAGGCCTTGGCTAAACAGGCCTAAATAGCTATAAAGGTTGCCTGTCTATTTAGTTAATAAAAGTTTCTTAAAAAGCATGATAAGAAAATATTAGATCATAATACAACTATAATAGATTAGTTAGATAAGAAGGATCCTTTAACTATTAAGGATTTCTAAGAGCTAAAATGCCTTACTAATAAGTATAAGGCTACTGCTCAACTTGCTATTATATCAGACAATCTTAGTCTAACTTAGATAATTAGGTCTTTATCCTTCTAGCAGAATATTAACTTTTCTATACTAGATACTACTAGTAGTATTTCTAGACTTTCTAAGTATAGCCTGTCAAGTTCTTAATAGGCTCCCAAGTATTTTCTAAGGTATTATATTCTTTCTATTATACAAGATATTATAATCATCTACTAACCTTCTAGTAGTCCAGGATTTTTTTAACTTTATACTCCTGTTCCTCTTCTTTAATTTTAATATTATTAGTAATTTTAGTATTCTTGGATACTAGTTCTAATAGCAATACATAAAATACTAGATATATCTTCTTCATAGATTTAGGTAGCTTTAATTAATAGTTAACTAGTCCCAATTTCTTATCAATTTTAAATGGTCCAATTTATACATGGTTAAGTTTCTAGCTTGGTTGCTTAGTTTTAATATTCCTATAGAGTAGGAACACTTTCCCCCTTTTTTTAAAATCTAGTACCTTCTAGCGCTCTTTATTATAGTAAAGCTTTATTTTAAGATTAACAAACTCAAGGTCCTGGGTAAGTTGTATTTAGATTCCTTTAAGTTTCTATATAAAGTAATTAGCTTCTTCTACAACTAGTTCTTTTTAAATTAGTTTACTATATAAGTTTAGGTAATATCTATAATTTACTTTAAAAGGTATCATTCCTATTATACTATAGATTAAGTTATTATAGATAAACTAGGCTATAAGTAGTTATTCCTCCTAGTTGTCCTATATATAGTTTATATAGTATTATAGATATTGCTTAATTATTTGGTTAACCCTTTTAGTTTATCTATTTAATTATAATCTATATATAATAGTTATGTATAGTTTAATCCCTATAATATTAGTTACTAATTTCCAAAATTTAGATATAAATAACTTGTCTTAGTCTAATATAATATATTTTAATATCCTATAGTTTATAATAATTATGTTAATAAAGGTAGTTACTATCTCCTTTGCTATTATAGTTATTTATATTAGTTCCAAGTAGATATACTTTATTAGTTAGTCTATAATTACTATAAGATAGTTATACTTCTCCTTTCCTTATTATATCTCTAGTAATAGTCTAATAAAATTAACTATAATCTATTCCTATAGTTACTATAGGACCTCCAGGTTCTATAGTTTCCTATATAGTATATACTACTTTAGTTTGTCCTATAAATATACTTTATAGTTATTAATATAGCTTTTAACCTTCTTTCTTATATTCTAAAAGTAGTAGTTACATCTAATATATTTATATATTTAGTCTATACTAAAATATTTATGTACTAGTATATTATAATATTCCTTAATAACTTGTAGAACAAGTATTAGTAAAACATAGATAAGTCCTTTAATTTAAAGGATCCTATCCTTTTCTAGTGCTTCTAGTATTAACACAAGGACTTGTTATATTTTTTTATCCTTTTTTATAGCTTCTTTAATTATATTAATTATAGTCCTTAATAATTATATAATAGCTACTAGAATTATTAAATTATTCCCAAGTATCCTATCTTTGTTTTTTTTTAGGATTACTAGTCAAGATTTCCTAGTCTTATCCTTATAGTCTAGTCTCCTGCTAAAAATATTAGCTTAGCTATTCTTTATACTCTTATAATATTTAATCCTATAGTTATATTATAAGAATAGCTCTATCTATCTCACCTATCTTCTTGTTAATTCTTTAGTTATTATAAAATAAGTAAGATTTTTATAGTTAGATTTTATAGTTATAGTATACTTTACCTCCTGCAAGTAGATTTTCTAATATTTAAATACTGCTATAATAGCTAGCAGTTCTTTATTATAGATATTATAATTTATCTCTAGTCCTATTAGCTTTCTTAACCAGAATCTTACTAGTCTTGGTTTGCTATTAGGTTCTAACTAAGTTATTCTTGCTCCAATAGCATAGTCTAATATATTAGTTTCTAGTATTATAAGTAGCTTAGGATTATATTATAGCATAATTAGTATTATAGTAATAGCTTCTTTTATAACTTTAAAGATTTTCTACTACTTATTAGTCTATTTATATGCTTGTTCTTTCTATAATAACTTAAATAGTAGTACCATGTAAAACATGTATTAGTTAATATACCTTTAGTAGTAGTTTAAGAGCCCTAGAAATTACTATAGTTCTCTTAAATTTTTTAATACAGGCTATTCTCTAATAGCTATTACTTTAAAGGCTTTAGGTTTTAACCTATTTATAGTAATCTAGTAGTCTAGGAACTTAGTTTCCTAAATATAGAATTTATACTTCTTGAGTTTGTATTATAGTTTGGCTTTCCTTATCTTCTTAAGAATTTATTTAACATGCTTCATATATTATTTCCTATCCCTTAAAAAGACTAGTATATTATCAAGATACACAAGTACAAATTTATTTATTAGTTAAGGTATGTCTTCCTCTTCCTCTTTCTCTTCTTTATTATTTTCCTTATCTTCTAGTTTTAGTACTTTGTCAATAAACCTTTAAAATATTAGTAGTATATTAGTAAGCCTAAATAGCATTACCAGATATTTATAAAAACTAAATTTTGTTTAAAACACCATTTTCTATTCTTCTCCTTTTGTGATTCTAATATGGTAGTAAGCATTAGTAATATCAAACTTTATAAACCATGCCACCCCTTAGATTTTATCTTGGATCTCCTAAATTAAAGGTAGCAGGTACTAGTCCTTAATAGTCGCGTTATTAAATAGTTAGAAATTAATATATAATCAGTTACTTCTATCTTTTTTTAGTATAAATAGGACTCTATATCCTATTAGTAAGTATAAAAATTAGATATTTCCTTTCTTAAGTTAGTTGTTAATATATTCCTTTAACACTCAGGATTCTCAATTATTTAATAATAGAATCTATTTATAGTTTAGTTTAATACCTTCCTTAATAGGTATAGTATGATTATAAGGCCTATAAGATAGTAACTCTAGTTTATCAAGTTATTAGAACATATCCTAGAATTAATTATACTTATCTAGGATAGTTAGTTCCTTATAAACCTGGTTACTTATAGCTAGTATTCCCTAAAACCTTACTCCTTTATTATTTATAATAATTTTGCTATTTATAATATTACTAGTAGCCTAACTAGGTAAGTTTATTAGCCATATCCTCCCTAATAGTCTTAATATTGCTATAATAATTTATTCTACTAGACTCTTAGTACCTGCAGATTAGTTACTAGTCTTTAATCCCCCTATAAATTACTTGGTCTTATACTTTGCTATATAAGCATGCTATAAAATACTAGCCTCTTCTAGTTCCTTTTGCTTTTTAGACTATTTGTTATTTCTCTACTAGATCTCTCTTTTAATCTAGTTAATATCTAGGTTAAGATTCTCAAGCTATAAGATCCCTAATACTATATTATACTTGCCTAAGGATATAATATTAAAACTTAGTTTAAAAGTTCTTTCCTTTACTATAACAGGTAGAGGTCCCAACTCAACTATTAACAAGGTATTTCCCAGGTTTTCCCCATTTAGTCCTGCTATAGGTATTAGTATTTCCTTTTAAATACCTCTAATCCCTAGTTTTTCCATAAAACTTAGGTTAATATAATTTCCAATAGCTCCCAAGTCAATCAAGATATAGGCCTGCCTCCCTTGTATTTTAGCAAGTTAAATAAAGTACCTTTTTATCCAAGTCTTAATAGCTACAAGATACTATTTTTCCTATTTTAATACCTGTTCCTCTTACCTTAAATATAGAAAATAATTTCTAAGCTTAGCTTGATAGTATATAATATAGTAATCCTTATAGCAAGTTATTTAATAATATATCTCATGCTTTAGGTATTACTAGTATAATTTATATAAGTATTGCTTTTTTTAGCATGGGCACAAGTTATTCTAGTTAATTATTCTTAGTTATTTTAGCTAGTAGCATGTAATTTACTTAGTATCTTTATAATATATATAATATAAGTTGTAGCATATTAGCCATAATATATTATCATGCTTAAGATATCATATATTAGTATTAATATATTTATACTAATCCTACTAGCATAATAGATACCTTCTAGATTCCTAGGACTACTTATTAGATAGTTTGCATAATTGCAAGTAGTAGTTACTATTATTTTATCTATAGATAGTACAAGTTTCTAGGTGCCTTTTACAGGTCTTAATATGCTTTTGCTAGTAATCCTTGGTCTTCTCTTAACACATTAGATCCTGATATAGGTATTAGTTAAAGAAATCTCTTAGGCCTTTAGTAAGTTTCCAAGAGTCTTTCTACACAGCTATAATAATATTATCTATCTAATAGGCAAGCTTGTTTTTACCAGTCTTTAAAAACTTAAGTTATTATCTCTAATATTATTTATTTTTGTGTAGTCTAGTAGCCTATAGCTAATACTAGCATGGTTTATATTTTTTAGTATTATCTTCTTGTAGGGCTTTTTCTTCTAGGGTTATAAACCTACTACTAGGTTCCTTCTTGCTAAATTCAAGGCCTTCTAGCTATATTCTATATTATTTATTAAGCAGGTTAACTTTCTATATAATTATAGGAAAGTTACTATACTCTCCCTCTTAAACTAGCTTGTTATTAGTAGCTTTATTATAGTAGAACCCACCTGTCCTCTTAGTTTCTTCTTTATTAGTTCGCGAAATTATGGTACTAAGCTAATATTTTGGCTAGTATAGTAATTCTTTTTAAAAGATTCTATCTAGTTACTTAATTATTTTCTCAATATTTACAAGAATTTTGGTAATTATCTTAAGTATCTTTTCTTTCTTGCATATTTTGCTAGCAATATTAGCAATCTACTTGATATATCTTTTAATATCTATTCCTATATCTCCAGGCAACATGGCTATTGCCTCTAGCAGTTTTAGTATAAGGTTTAGATCCTGTCCTCTAGTATTTTATCCAAGCTTATTCTAAGCTGCTAGAAATATACTTTGCCTTCTTCTAGTAACATCCCAGGTATTATTATTAGTTACAGCATGCTTGTCCTGAGCAAAGGCCCTTCCAGCCTCTTCCAGGGAATCATTAGTTATAATAGATGCCTTGCTAGTGCTGTCATCCCACTCCCTAGTCATATTTAATATTACAACTTCCTATATAGCTCTTAGTTAATATCATCCAGCTCCTCTCTAGGGTCTCTAGCTATACTATTTCTACTTTTTATAGTCTACTATCCTATAACCTAGCTTGCTATAGGAAAAGTATAGATTCTCCTTCTAGCAACAATCTTATTCTACCTTTAAGATTATTATATCCAAGTCTATAGGTTAAGGTCTATACAAATCACTATTTCCTTAAAATCTAGTCTAGAGTTATTAGTTATTATTAGCATAATAACTATTATATCTGCCCTAATTCCTTCTAGAATAGTATCCCCTGTAATTCTATTAGCCTTATTATTCCCTTAGCTCTCTAAGCTAGTTCCCTATTCTAGATACTAGGTTATATATCCCTACTAGAATATTAGGCCTAGGTAAAAATACCATTTTCTTCTAGATGTTATAATCTAGAGCTTTCTTAAAATAGTATATAAAAGTATTATCTTCCTATATTAGGTATAATATAATTTGTTAAAACTTTAAAATAAGTATGCCTATATTTCTTTTAGATTAGTATATCTTCCTAATCTACCTTTTAGTATTACAGGTTTTATTAATATCTCTAAAGACACAAGTAAGCTACTCCTTAAAGTAGTTATAACTTGTAAATAGCTACTTGATATTACTAGCTAGCTTATTTTTATCTTCTCTAGCTTCTTGCTATTCTCTTATAAAAGGTTTAAACTACTTGTATGCTTTTCTCTTAAGATAAGTAGATATAAATATAACCTTATTAGCCTTGCTAACTAGCTTGTCCTAATTAATATTAATAAAGGTCTATATTTATATAAGAAAGAAGTGTAGCTTGGTCCAAGTACTATTAAAAGGCTTGGGTACCTTAATCTTCAAGGCCTTGGCCCTAAGTTTAGTCTTAAGTATAAAAATATAGTCCTAGAGCTGTTCTAGTATTTCCTAATACTTCTTAAAAGTCTTATTATTCTTAGTTATATTACTCTACTAGTTTAGGTTACTAGTAACCTGATTAATAACTCCAGTTTATTTATTAAGTTATACTTGTATTCTGGCAATAGTCTCTTGCAGGATTTTACTTTTAAAAAACATGATAACTTAGTGCTAGTATTAAGATATTATATTAATAGCTTTTAAGTTAATCCAAGATACAACTTGTACTAACTAGTAATTAATTTATTATTAAAATAATAATTTCTTATATACTTCTAACCCCAGGCTCTTATACAAGACTTCCAAAGGATTTAGATTAACTTATCTTACCTGGTATAATCATATCTAATAAGTATAAAAACTTATTATAGTTAGGTAGAAGTTAAGATAAAAGAGCAGGGCTAGCCTATAATATATATACTATAGCCTATAAAGTAAGTACTAGACAAGTTGCTTTACAAGATTCTTAAAACAGGTTACTCTAGAATAATAATAATATTAATTATAAAGATAGGAAAGCTAGATATAGTAGTAATAAATATCTTTAAATATTTCTAAGTTCCTACTATTCTCCTACCTCTAAATAATATACTAAATAGTATACCTAATTAGATTACATGGCCCTATATACTATTCTCCTACTATTAAATAATATACCAAATAGTATATAGTCATGTAGTCTTTTACTAGGATAACTTTATTTACTATATCCTTAGAGCAATTTAAAATTCTTCCTTGTAATAATTCCTATTTCTTTTATCCCTATAATAGGCTATAGTAGTTATATAGTAACTATAGTTTCAAACTATAGTCTTTCTATTATACTTAAAGGGTATATAGTATTTTCTTATAATAGTAATTATTATCTATATAAATATATAATCTATAGATTATATTCTTGTAGTATTACTTATTCTTGTCTTAAAATCAGGCAATACTCAGGTTTATTAGTTTGTTATTAAGGTTGGATTTAAATCTAAAGTGGCTCTTAGTAGCTGGTCTGTGACCCAAGGCTCCCTAGCCTTGACTTTCTGCCTTGTGACTCTGCTCTGCTGACTGTAGGCTGAGGGTTCATAACATAGACTTCTTATCTTGTCCATATTAACTTGTTATACTATGTAATATAATCTCCTTAATCTCCTTATAGCTAAGTTAGTCTTTTATTATCCTTACCTAGATTTTTTGGATTATATATAGTCTAGCTAATAATAGAGATACCCTTCCTATAGTATATATATTTTTAGTCCCTGGTAGACTTGTTCAACCCAACCCGCCCCAACCCGCCAAGAAATGGGTTGGGTTGCTAATTTTAATAATCTAATAGGTTTTGGGTTATGCATGGGTAACATATTAGATTTTAGATAATCTAATAGGTTGCCAAGCTATGCTAAGAAATAAATTACTATATTATATATATATATATATATATATAGATTTTTTTGATTTTTTAAGTTGGGTTAGTAGGTTTTTTAGTAACCTGTAGGCAGGTTTCCAATTCCTATAACCTAACCTAAAACCTACTAGTTCATCTTTAAAGGCCATGGGTCAACCCAAAACCCGCGGGTTAACAAGTCTATTTAAAACTATTTACCTTTATAAGTTCTAGTATTTAAGGTTAATTCCTATATATATATATATTAACTTTAATAGTATATACTTCTAATTTATTAATATAAGCAGCCTTGCTATACTTTTAATATCTATTTTCTTCCTACTAGTAGATAGGATTATATTTTTAGTTAATACTGCTAAGGACCTAAAGTAGTATTAGGATATAAAAAGAATATTATAGGTTTTAGAGGATAAAAAGTTAATTAGAATTCCTGTTATTATTCTAGAGAATAAGATTAATAAACCTAGTACTATGAGCATAGAGGAGTTGTTAAAGTGGTTGGAGCTTTATAATAGTAGAGTAGATAGGGCAAGGAGAGAGAGAGCAGTTGAGGTTTTTATAGGAAGTGTTATTTTGAACCAGGGTAGGTTCATATATTGCTGTGTTGCGTGCTTTCTTGGTTTAATTTTTTCTTTCCCGGATTCCACATAGGCACTCTGGATGTGAAGCTGACTCTTCTCGGTATTCGTGTGGTCCTTGAGTGGCTGGAGCGGTGAACACGTCCGCCCCAATTTTTGCACGCGGCAGATTTGATTTCAACCCAACCATGCGCGAGACTCGCTCACCTAGCCTCGAGGGCGTCACCGAAGCGCGAATTTAGCCTAGCACGAAGCAGCCTCTTCAAAGCAGCCTTGGCTCTTGCGGAGCGCTGATGCGAAGCCTTTGATCGAGGCGCTGCTTCCTCGCATGACGGGGGGAGATGGCTGGCCGATCAAGCAACCAGTGGGGACCAAACCCCAGCTGCGGCCGATAGGAATACCTACTGTACGTAATTTGTCCACTTCCAAGGTTGAATCGACAGTTTGCCTGGGCAATGTGAGGGCCCTTCAGCAACCGTAGAAGGCGGCTTTTCTCCAAGCCACCCTTGCTGTGCTGCCTCGTCCCTCTGCAACCCAAGCTAGATATTCGCCAAGGAGTGTTCTTACTCGGGCAAGGTTTAGTCCGTAAGCACCTCTCTATCAGCAAGGCCTGAACGAGCGTTCAACATTAGCTTGGAGCACCACTTGGGGGGGGGGTTCTTCGAGATCATCTCGAGGCCAGTTGATCAGTCTAACAGTAAAGCATGCATGTCACTTCGAGATTTTGACAGATCGAACAAGCGGTCAAGATCCTCTCATTTACTTGGCCTCGTGATACGTCAGCCAGAAGCTGTGGGGCGAAATTGTTGACCTTCAGGGCAAAGAAAAGAATCGCTGTTTACTGTTTCGGAACAAAGAAAATCAACTACCTTTTGTGAACAAGCTGATTAACTCACACTCTCTCCCGGGTCCGACAATAGATCCGAGGTCACGCCTTCTTCGACCTGTCTCGAAGATGTCTCGTCTCATCCAGGTGGAGATCTGTCAGTTTGTCACCTAGTTTCTTGCGTGAGGCCTTGGAATGGATCGATGAAGCCCTGGTAGGTAAAGTGCTTACGGTCGGCACTGGCATTCTCAGCCTCCTTCAGAGGAGGTATAGGAGCTTGCTTGTGTTTGGCTCATCGTGAGGGAGCGGCCAGGATTTCATCATCCGAGTCCTTCGTTCAACTTTGATCCAGACTTCCTCAACTGCCACCATTGTACACTCCATGTTCCACATCTCTGCTCGAACAAGAAAATAGGAAACATTGACATAATTGAGTGGGCTTCGGCTCACTCCCTTCTGTTCTTATTGCCACTTTGGGGACACCGATTTCACCGTCTCTTCGCCGAGCGTTCCTGACGGTTTCCCGTCCACTCTTCCACACCTTCGAACCTTTCTTAACCCACGCTTCTTGATTCTTCTGTTTATCTCGGGAGACAACGGCCTGACTGTCACAATATGACTCGTAAGCTGCTTGGAGCTTGGATCGGCGAGATGACGTTTCGTACTGATTACGATGTTACTGCAGAAAACATGCGGAGCGGAGTGCCGCCGATATGCCCGAAACCGGCGCGCAGACCCGTCTTTGTCACTCATTTTAAAATGTATCCGCAGATAATCCGAAGAGCTTTATCGAAGCTTTGCCCCTCGGTCCTCTCCCAGCGATTTGGAAATCGGCCCAGACCCTCATCCCGTGGCCACCAGGCAACAGTTGAGATACACCATGAGCGTCGTTTAATATCGTCTGGTCGTGCGAGGGGATCTTTCGGTCGCCAGTTGTCATCTAGTAGCAACATCACGCAATTAGTTCCGTCTTCACAGCTACCCACGACTCGTGAAGGCTCTCAGGGCTCAGGCAGCATCCAGACCTTGGTTGACATTATCCCTCTTGGAACCTCCCTCACCCAAGCCACCGATGTTACCGATTTGCGCCTTGGAGAAACGGAACTGAGTCACCTCCAGGGTTTGCCGGTCGATATAAATTCGCCATTGGATATCGTCGTAAGGCGTCGGGGGGATAGCCACCGGGGCAACAAACTGGTGGTCGCATCCATTGATACTGGGTGCGACGGAATCAACCTGATGAATATGGAGTGTTGGGAATTGCTCAATGAGGATGAACCGCGTCCCTTAGAGCCTGTTCAAGGTCTATACGTCCAGCCTCTGGGGTCGAACCGCATCCAGGTCGAAGGCGTTGTGCGCGCAGTGGAATGGCACCTCAGAAACGGGTCTCGCACCTATACAGATGACTTCTATATCATCCGAATGGAAAGGTTTGATGTTTTGCTCGGTAGTGATACCATATCAAAACATAAACTAGTGGAACCTGGACCCGACTTACGGAAGCATTTGACGAGGACCCGCCAACGGGAGGAAGCAGCACGTCAACGAGAGGTAGCAAGAAGACAAGGGTTTGAGCAACAAGAGTTGGCTCTGTGAGAATCTGAAAGATGCTGGTTCTATATTTGCATTTGCATTGGGTACGGCGTGTCTGGAAATTGGTATGGGGCAAGTTTTTCAATCAGAAAATCATTGACAGACAAGAGCAGGCTTATATGAAAGATATCCCTGAATAAGCCGGCCAGGATATTGTCCGTGTTCCAAATAAGGGCGTCTTTGCGATTTGATTTGCTATCACCAGGGGGGCTATCTCGGCTTTGACTGAATAATAGAGCGATTTTCCTTTTTCCATCCCACTCCCTCGCTGACTATCCAACACATAAGGCTGCAAATTCTTCGTGGGGGTTGGAAGATTTTCTAGGTAAATCACCATCCGAAATACTCGGCGCTATGTTCAGCTGACCCCCATCAAGCCCGACTGATGCCTTGCGTCGCAGAGACGACAGCCCTGCCCTCCTTCGCCATTGATTGCGCTTCCCTTGACGCCGAAGAGACGGTCAGCACCGTCATTGGTCAGGGATCGTTCACCTTTGGCACCGGGATGCAGATAATTTTTCGTCGCTACGGCTGCACATTCCTCGTGATGGCCCCTTCGGCATCGCGAACTACCTTACCGCATCTTTGGATCGATCGCACACGAACCGACATAAAGCAAACATCCGTGTCTGCGTACTACCCTCCATAAATCTATACATCCACGTTTTATGCGGCTCAAACATGATCTTGATACCCAACGTACCCTCTACGACAGAGATATGAAGGCCATCATTCGTCCTGTTGGCGGTGGGGAGGGAGGAGGTCTGTATGCTTCCTGAAGCCCAAACCCAGGACGACAATCACAATCACTAATAAAGACACGGCCACTGTACGCCGAAATCCACTTCAATATGGGATCCTATATGGTGAGGGCTTATGTTCACAATTATATTTGTCTCTAATGCGGCCACTCTCTTATGCGCTTGATGAATGCTTGCTAAACATAGCTGATTCCCTTTCTAGGAACGAACCACTACCTCCGTAATCGTTCGGCACCCAGGCGGGAACGGGGAGGACGCCCATCTTGAAGCTGTCATTGACGAGTCCGCCGACGAGAATATTATCACTTGGAAACGCTGGAGACAACTGGAGGACCTGCTACAATTGGAATCAAAGCCTCTTGCATCGAGCAAGGTAGTCGTGGACTCTCAGGGTGTTTCATATACAGTGCAGAGCCAAGTATCCATGTCGATAAAACAGCGCGGTGCGCGATGCTCATCCTCTCTTCGGGACTACGTTGCTGAGAGTGAGAACGTGCGGATCGCGGGTAGATACGACATTCTCCTTGCGAAGAGCTGGAAGGAGAAATTTGCGCCTGATGGGCAAAATGGGAACAAGATTTACTCTGCGGCTCCAAGTCAGCTCAAAGGGTTTGGTAGTAAACGTCAGTGACTGGCTTCTATCTTCCTTGAGCTCTGCCCTACCTTCCCACCTAACCGCTGATGGCCTCCCCTCAAGGACAATAAATGCTAACCGACTAAGTTGTTTAGCGAGCAAAGAGTGGGAAGAGAAGGCTTCTGAACATGAGAAGCAGAACCGGGCGAAGGCTGAAGCCACTGAAGCTGAATTCGAACAGTCTTTGAAGGATAGGAAGGGCAAAGGGAAGGGACCTTCAAATGGTCAGTCTACAAGCTCAGCGAACCTGTGATGCGACACTATTATTGCGGTGGTTGGAGCATGAAGGAATGTCGCATTGTGTTGGGAGACGCTTAATCGCATGTTGATTCGTTGCACTACATCCTCGAGGGTGAATCTCATTTCTCGTAGCGCACTTTGCAAAGTCCCCTCCATCTCTCGAGTCCATGAAAATCCCACTTATGAAAAGTCAACACGTCGCAATAAATGTTATGGTCTCATCTTCGCAGGCGAGAAGGCTCGGAGAGAATCTGCATCTCGCCAAGAAGGTAAGAGCGATGCTGGTTCTAATGCCTGCAAATGCAACCTCAGAAACCGCCACGTCCTCCCACGTCCTGCCGCCTGCTTGTTCACACCCTCAAACTCCCACACAACCAATAGGATTCATCCCACAAATATTACGACAGCTGAACTTTAAACCCCCAGCCGCTCGTGGCTCGACTAACCCAGACACCTTCACCGACAAAACGATCGGTGGGACACTATTGGCTCCCGTTTGCTTTTTGATGCAAGACAAAGAACGCAGATGTCGGTCCGAGTCATCCTTTGAAAGAGAGATCTCGACCCACTCACCCTTGCATTTGATATCCAAATATCAGGGCCGAGCGGTCAAGAGTCGATTGTGTTATTAGATGCGCAAGAAGACGGCAGGTCGGGGCTTGGATCCTTAAAGAAGAGATTTGAAAATAAGGCCTCGAAAGAGCTTGAGACTTGTGAGCCCTGCCCCCGGAATCGCGGAAACAATTCCGAATTGTTGATAATGATGGGTTTACGAAGGGTATTGCGAGCATCGAGCCTCGTCCATTACAGAGCCTCATGAGGGCCTCGTCAGTGGGATAATTGTATAAGAATATCTGGATATACTACCAAGGGGTAAGCAACTACTCTTCCTTTTCCCTTCATATTGTCAGTATGATCTTCACTTAGCAAGGAGCTCTAACCTGCTATCCCCTTGGTCACCTATTACAGATGCCTTTGCTTCAATCGTGGAAACATGCGACTCGCGGCGTCGTTTCCTGTTGTGACCGACAAAAAGGCTCGAAGTTTGAAACCCAGTATCCAAAGCATGGTTTCTCACCGACTGCGACTGCATCTCGCTCGAAGCGTCCATTCGCTCAGTTGAAATGGTGGCCCAATACACGCAACGACGGGCGGGAGCGAGACTTGCGGACTGCACCTTCACGACAGCAGCGTGAGGATAAATTCACAGACAGAAACTCCAACAGCAAACCAGAAGATATAACTCGGAAAATATTTACATACGACATGATGGTTTTTGGGCTTGCGGAAGACGTTGTCTACCGCCGCGTATTGCTTGAATTTGGGGTCAATATCGACGCAGTTTCGGATGAGATACCACATCTACTGGGAATTCCCATTGATCCTTACGATGGATTCGAGGTACGGCTTCCGAATGGGCTCTACGTGGAGCCTATCGGCACGGTTGAGACGACGTGGAAGTTATACACCGGACAAAGATCACACAGAACACGATTCTTGGTGATCGAGGACAGCCAATTTGACATGTTGATAGGGAGATCTTCTATTCAACAATATAGACTTTGGGAAGAGGATGCGGACATCTGGAAGAGACTGCAATACCACTCCGAGAAAGATCATTTAGGGCCTGGGTAGGTTGGCATTTTCTCAAATATACGGCTGATAATGTATTCCTGATTTCGGTTGAAGCAATGGTTACGTATTCTACTTCAAATTATCACTTTTCCAGGGGAAAACGCCACTCAATCTGGCTTCAAATTCACATTCGTATGCAGGGGGAAGGGTATCGCGCCCAGGCATCAATATGGATCAGGTAGCCGACGAAAATCGCGTAACACTCGACCAAGCATTTAGCATTTGACACTCACAAGCTGCCTGCGTCTTGCTCTGGGTAGCAGTTTCTGCCTTGAGATTCCAGCTTGGGCAACTCAAGCTGCATGATCGTCTCTTCAAGTAATGTAAGATATGCTCAAGAACAAATGCACACCTATCAATCCCATTACATCGCTCTGAGCCTCGTGTGGCTCAGGTACTCGTGCACAAGGCCGCGAACAATCAATCTGGTTGTGGTGTGCCCAACTCTGTTCACACTTGCACTCAAGGCTCGAGACTTGAGGCTCAGTGAAGACGCAGTATGCCTCGCAATGCAGTTGTGTAGATTATATAGTATATAAGGAAAAAGAGAGCCGCGAGATCTAGCTTAGCAGAAGCTACGTCCTACCTAAACTAGAGAACCCCAAGCTTTCATACAGTTCATCTCCCCGGAAAAATTAACATCCAAAAAAAAAAAAAAAAATGGAAGGCTACGACAGACTTGCAGCCCTAATGACCGGCGACAAGGGACTCTCTATCTTCCGCGCATTTAAGCGGCTGAATGCGAAGAACCTCCTCTACCTCCAAGCGGAGATCGTGATCAAAGAGAAAGAGCTAAACCGGATTATGAAAGAGGATAGGGAGTCTCGGGAGAAATTCCGCGAACAGTTCTCTTCTTCTGTGCGGCTTTTGAAAGGGGGTGAGGAGCCGTCGGCGCAGTGGAAGAAGTGGATGGAGTTGAGGGTGTTGTTGGGGGAGTATAGTAAGTGATGTCCCATTTTATATTCTTTCTCGTGAAGTTGGAGCTGGAGTTCAACTTGGGTCGATATAGTACTAATTAGTACGGGTTGGGAGGAGTTGCCAGTGCTGATACAACGGTATAGATACAGCATTTGCGCAACACGCACAACTCCTTCGGCTGAAAGCTCCGCATGGGCGAGATCTGGAAGTCTTCCGCGGCTGGCTGAAGGAGAATGCCTTCTGCGCGACCCCCGTGGAATGCGATCAGTGGTTCGGGGGAAATGGCGAGAGCACAAAGGACCTTGTTACGCTTTCTGGACGATACGAGAACGTGGATTCGCTCACGAGGTGGGTTTTTGGGACCGTTGTACCGTGGTATCATGGGGTGGTTGGGGATAAAAAGGTTCTTTGCGGTCCCTGGCTTCGTTTACTTCCTGCGTTGCTTCCCCGATTGGCTTGATGTGTTTGCTGACAGTAGATTTCCGTTGTGTGTAGGCCGGGGACGAAGAGACAGGTGTGGTTTATTACGACGATGACAGAATTATCCGTGCCACGAGGGTGACGAGCACGATTACCTCGTCGGTGATTCCCGCAACTTCGATGATCGTGCTGTATCTTGTGGATCATATGGTTTGGCGGTTGGTCATCATTGTCCTCTATAATATCTGCTTTTCGATTATTCTCGGACTTTTGGCAAAGGCGAGACGGGTGGAGGTGTTTGCAGCTTCGACAGCGTAAGTCTATCGCTCGGCTTTTCTTGACACTGGCTACATTTGGAGATTGGAGCTGACTTCGCTTATGTTGGACAGGTTTGCTGCTGTGCAAGTTGCCTTCATCACCAATTTTCCAAGAGACTGAATGATGTGTCCGGTCACGGCTGGGATGTGGTGTATATCTTTGGTATTTCTGACACGCACCCGGTATACGGGCAACGGCGTTTCCTATAGGTTTAACTAGGAGCGGCGTATCGATTCAGGTTATTCATTTCATTGCTGTTTACTCCACGTCTTTCTTGCTTATCGTGACAGGCTGTGATTCGTCACGGCTAGACCGACTTTCAATATCATTGTCATCCTCAACGGCAACCGTAAAGTAATCCTCACGCGCAGGTTGCAGAGCGTACAGGGGGCTCTCCTCTTCCAATTGCGGCTGATGCGTATGCTGACGGGCTGCCACCAAAACCCAGGCGATTAGGACCACAGCATGAGCCGAGATGAGGCCAAGGGCTACAGCATCCAGGTACAACTTCGCCCTGTCAGTAGCAATCCTGTAACGACGTTTGTCCAGCCAAGTAGTAGAAAGGCACGCCCCAGACATACATGGCCGTAGGAAGCCCATTGACGTCGTTGTATTTGCATAAATAGTCCGTGATGTCGCCAGCCTAGCATGATTTGGAAAAGACAGCAAACAGCCATGATACTTCCGACCCAGTGGTGGAAAGATGATAACTTATGCGCGCGGATAAGGCCGATACCCACGCCGATTAATAAGAGAATTGAGGTGAGAACCTGCAGGATCCAATGGTACTGGAACGCATTTTTAGATCCTGACCGCATCGAAACTACTCCAGCGGGGAAGAGAACCAAAAAAGCAGCGCTCATGAGCCAACCGTGGATATGAACGATCGGATTCATCCACGACCATCCACCAGGAACTTCTGACGCAACGAGCTCAGCGATGCCGTGCCTAATTGGAGGCAACAATGATGGAGATGTATTATTGTTGATAGAGCGTGTGCCTGACGTAGAACCGGCCTCAGCCGACGCTGGTTGTATGGTGATGGTGCGGATGTACGTTCAGATGGGTGTCGTCCGAGTACTTGTCAAACTCCTGCTGGTCGTTCCTTCCATGCCCAGATGCTTTATCTATTATATTAATTATATTATTCTATTAAAATTGCTTTGCTTGGCATTATATTAATACATCTATATTACTATAATTGGGTTGGTATATAATTATTCTATAGCATTATAATATGGTATTATAGTATAATAAGGTTTATTAGCTATTATTATCCAATTCTCTAACAATCCCCCTCTTTTAAGGTTTTTGTCCCAAAGATATAATAAATAGTGTCTCCCAGGTAAGTTAGTTGCAACTTGACTTGCTTCTTTTCCAATATTATAGTACTAACTTATAATATTGTTATCAAAGCGACGACCTCTCGTACGCTTCTAACCCCGGGCTCTCACGCGGGACTTCCAAAGGGTTCGGATTGACCTATCTTACCTGGTACGGTCACGTCCAACGAGTATGAAGACTCGTCATGGTCGGGTGGAAGTCGAGGTGAAAGGGCAGGGCCAGCCTATAGTACATATACTATAACCTGTAGAGTAAGTGCTAGACGAGTTGCTTCGCAAGGATCCTTAGTAGAATTGCTGGTACTCTGATAACAGTAGTATTGATCACGAAGAGAGGAAAGTTAGGTACAGTAGTAATGAGTGTCCCTTATATGTCCCTTCTTCCTCCAGTCTTTCCAGTCAATGTTAGTATAGGGCCTACCATCAGGTAGTTATATACCAGATTGGTATGCCGCATACCAATCCTTGGCGATATACCAGGTCATGTGCCTTGATGGCTCGTGGGCACTTCGCCCGGGTGGTGTTCGTTGTAGAACTGCTGGGATTCGCATGTGGTCACCCACCATACTGTGGCTTAAACACGGGCGGAAGTTGGGTGTCGCCGGCCGGGTGAGCCGCTCACCCCTCGGGGGTGATTTAATATCATGAAGTGATCAACATACCCAACACCCTTCATGGGATGCTGGAGAACGACACAATATTGAAATAGGGCTTGGAGCCGAGTGATTGCTGGTGCGGGGATGTAATTGGGGTACTAATGCTAGCCACAGTAATACAAGGCCAGGGACTAGGGTAAGAGAGCGCCTGCAAGAACTAGGTGATGGAATTGAAGAGAGGTTTTAGTTGGCTATATATTAATAATAGTATAGGCCAACTGAGGCACCCTAACACCTTCGCCCACTCTCGAAATTGAATACGGCCGTGGCAAACGTCTAAAACTACACTATATCTTGCTTATCGTCGCGAAGCTTGCTGGATATGCCGACTTTCTCTATGAATCCACCTATATGTGGCTGGGCCGGACCATATCAATTTGAAAGCGTAGTCAAATTTCAGATTAAACTGTGAAATCCCAAACGAGGTCAGAAAGACAAGGTATTAGTATTAAAAATCCCAAACCATAACGGTGCCTTACCTATCGAACCCCGAGCTCAAGTCCTCACAATGACGGGTATCCAGCTTTCGACTACACGTTCTGAGAGCTGAGTCCATTCTCCTTCAGGGTTCCGGATATCAACCGGACATATCAGTGGGTTTCTCACGACGTGTAACTTCTGGTGGCTAAGGATTTCTTTCATCTTGAGTCCCAGAAACCAGAGCAATCCCCACAGGGGCCCGGACAACCCAATCGTGGGGACCAGGTACCAGGGCGTTCCGGCTTTCTCTCGAGAGAATGGCGAACCACGGTCCGGGCGAGCAAATGCGGCAAAGAGGAGGAACCCGTTAGTTAGAAAGTAAAGCAGTGCAGAGAAGGTGCCAAGCCGCGGCTTGTAGTTAGATATTTCTCTCCATTGGTATGCGCCTGTGAGATTCAGAAACAGGAGGCCTCCGGAGACGAAGAAGCCCGAGACGCCCACGATGACATAGCTGAAGAGACTGACCAGTAAGTTGTATGCTGTTGTGGGCTTGAGCATGGATGTCACAGCCACCAAAAAGATTGAGCTCAGGAACTGGAGGCATAGAGCACCCATGGGTGTCTTCTCGAGGTGGGAATCAATATCGTTTGCCTCTGGCCTTGGTTCGCCCGCCAGATTTCGCTTCAGATACTCCCACGGCGTGATGCGCCCAGGTGCAAAGAATTTTGCGAAGGGCAGTATTCCTTCTTTTGCTATTTCCTGCTTCACTCGGGCTGCAGTGAATGTTTGGACAAGAAGGTTGCCAAAGGCTGAGATGGCGATCACTGCCGCCATCGCACTTTTTGCGCGTTCATTGTTCCCGAAGATATTCTCGAAGAACAAGGTCGCTAGATCCATATCACTTTGCAGCACAGCCTGCTTCGATACAACACAGAGGTAGGCGATATTAACCAACATGTATAGGCCAATTGTAATTGCCATGGCAATCGGGGTGTATCTTGGGAAGGTTTTCCTCGGGCTCTTGACTTCACTGAGCACATAGAAAGGTTGCTCGAAGCCCCAGTAAGAATATGAAACATAAAACATGGAATGAACATAGCTCGCCAAGTCGCGCCGACCAGCGGAGAAGGAGGTATCGGGGTCGAAGTTCTTGGATGCTGTTGGGTTTCCCGTACTTCGGAGACCACCACCCGCTTTGACAAACCCAAGGACGATGATCGTTATCAAGGTCAGGACCTTGATAACCGCGAAGAAGTTGTTGACAAGAAGACCGCCACGTCGAGAGAAAATATTCAAAGAAATGCACAATGTGAGAACCCCTATCGCGAGGCCAACCACCGCCCCCTGGGATGGGTCTTCGTGACCAGCTGCTCGCATCACCTGGATACCAAACGCGATGGCATTGCCCGAGAGGTTGGCGAGCAGAATAAATGGAACTCCGTACATGCATGTGGCAAGGAACCGAGGTCTAGGGAACAAGAACTCCAGCTAGATAAAATTAGGCAAATTCATTAAGGTATGTTGGAGAGGACTGCTGCAGTTTTGGCCAACGTACATAATTCTTCTCTCCACCACTGCGTGGCACATTCTTCTTCCCCCGTCCGGGGATGGTATAGCAGGGTATAGAGAGCCCAAATTGAAGCCAGCAAGCGAGACCAGAGGCTCCATAAGCGCCACCAAACGCCCAGAGGAGGAGGGCTGCTCCGACACTACCCGTCCCTTGTAGGATGCGTGCGGGCGTGAGAAAGATACCAGTACCTACCCAGGCTCGTGTTAGGCAAAGAGACGTCTGTTCTGGGAAATAGGATCACTAACCTATTGTTCGATTGAGAGCTAGAGCCATAATTGTAAAGGGGCCAATTCTCTGATTGTCAGCAAGAGAAAATGCATTATCAACCTCCCTCCAGTTATCATCCGGCTCCTCTGCCCGGGCATACTCGGTGAAGTCGGTATTGACGCCATGAAAAATATCCTTGGCCATCTGTGCAAGATATCAACGATGCAGAGCAACTTACATCAAGCGCAAGGGGTGCACCACTGTTTATGAATCCGATGAGGAACATGCATACTTCGGAACAGTCTCCAACTGAGGCTGTTGCACTGCCCTCTTTCACCCTAAATTGCGGGCTGCCTTTGAGTTCGCCTTGCGTGGAGGTTTTCCAATCATGTCCCTTGTGCCTCAATCCGCCTCGAAGGAGATAAGGTCAGGTGGACGTTGGTTGCTACTTGGCGGCCTTTCCGCGAGAGGCCGAGAAACCTGAAAAGGATGAACTTGCAGGGATTCTGGTCCTTGGTGAGGCTCGCCCGGGCAAAAAGAACGAAGAGGCCCGCCCCCTCACTCTTCCCCAGCCTTGCGTTCCTCCATCTCCCCATTTTCTAAACAGACCTGCCACGAAGCAATGTCGCTCATCGGGGTGAGCTTTGCAGATTTGATTACTGCGATTAAGCTTTGTACCAAGATTGTCGAGCTCTACAGAAATGACCCAGGTGAGTTCTCTCCTCTCTGACATGGTCCACGCCAACATGGAGACCTCTAGTCGCGCCTGTCCAGCACCTAAGAAACGAGGTTGCTTTCCTCAAAGAAAAGGTTTCTCAACTTGACGTTCTTAACCAAGAATCGCAAGATTTGCTCTTGCTATCCGATAATCTGAGCCCACCTACCCGAGACGGCCGCGAGCAACTGATCGGCGCAGACTTTATTGAGACTTTGAAGGAATGCGACAAATTTTGCGCTCGCCACAGCAGTCGAGGATGGACGAGGATGCAAAGGCTTAAACGGGGCGAAGAGGTGCAAAGACGGTCGTCCCAGTTGAGAGAGAGGCTCCGATGCCACCTCCAGAGTATCGATCTGGTCACACAGCTGGTACAGCTTAAACTGCTCAGGGAGATATATGCAATGTTGAGTGAAGTAGAAAGTGTGCATCAGGACTCAATTGGTATGCAGCAGCAAATACCCGGAGCCCTGCCTGTCATATCGCCCCGGATCAGTGACAAATTTCTTGCCGCCGTTGCTACCAACCCTCCGAAGGACTATCTTGATATTAAGCGACTACCACTGTGGGAGACGCTGGCTGCCGCCTGTCGATTTCACCGCTTGAGCGTGACGGAGCTGGCAGACGCCGAGGTGGATTTCCATCCCAGCCCGTCGTCTGACAGAGCCGAACATTACAGAGCCGAACAGTATCTCAATCTCTTAAAGGCATGCTGGCTTCTTGTTATCATTCAGGAAAGCAGATCTCTACAGGACCACAATCCCGGAAGGATCTACAAACGTACACTCCTGGCTCTTCAGCGAAGGATCGCTGATCGTCATAGTATACTGCGACAAGAGGCATCAGAGGATAGCCACAGAGGGGTCTTTTCGGATGATGAGCTGCTTGTTCTACCAGACGCCGCATTTAATATATGGCCATCTCCACCCCCTCTTCCGGAGCTAAGCAACTGCAGACCATATGAATGTGAATTACTTCGCTTTTCGCATCCCCGCGGTCCACATATCACGGAGGAGCTCATTTTGTTTCGTTCCAGCCCTATCTCCCTCCGGCTTGTGGAAAATAAGGTCCCCAAAAATCCATTCCGCGGAAAACAGCAAATACAGCAGCGCATGATCGACACCCATTCTGACAGAGTGGTCCCAGCTTACGCCTTGCGTTTTGCCTCCGGAAATGCCGAACTGTCCGAGTTATCCATTCGCCTTACCAACTCAACAGGACATACTGAACAAGAGTGGATATTCAGAGACTTGTCCGAGCTTTTCAGGTTCCAAATGGCTCTTACTGGGTACTCCGTGGAGCTGACCCCCGCCCTGAGTATCCCAATGAGCTTTGGCAAGAAACGCAGAGCTTTTGGCGTCACACCGCAAGAAGGCCTGGGATGTCTTCAGATCTGGGTTCCCGCGACACCAAAAGGTCCGATCTCTCCGTCATCCACTATGAACCTTGTAAGTTATCAAGACAATACCCATGAGGAAAAGACGATAACTATGCCGAGGATCAGCCATCCACCGGCTTTAGTGGCTGTTACAGTGGACAGTAAGACTGACACCTACAGTACCTGGTTTATCGAACGTACGTACCGAGGACTTGGTGCTCTGGATTGCGTGTGGTTACGACACAGCTAATGATACTCTAGTTTCACCTCATATCATAATGACTCAATATCCCAATGCCGAAGAGAGTTACTATATGCTCACGATCCGAAGCGATGAATCGTCCGTAATCTGTCGTCGGGTCTCAGTTCCAAGAAGCCAAAGCGAGAACCTGAATCTGGCGCTTTTCGGGCTTCCTCGTCACCGTGACTTTTACAACCCAAACGTAGTCACTCTGATAGATTGCAGTTTTATCGCCTTTGCATTTGATCGCTCGGAACTGATGGAAAGGACGAAAGCCAGCATCGACCGTGTTCTAAGAAGACGCAGAGACAGTGCAAGCCCAAGCCAGTCAAGACGCCCATCAGGTGATAGTGTGGCCTTGAGCTTGAAGTCACTCGCTCGACCATTCACCAGCTCACGGGCTGATACAGAGTCTGCATAAGTCGTTCACCCGTTTCTATTTCATCACTATCGACGAGAACGTGGCAACCCCTGCCATTACTTCGACATAAAAGATAGTTGACGACTGCCTGATACATCTGTATTGAGATTGCCTTGATCCATTCGTTGGAGTTCTAGTTGTATCGACTAATTCGGATAATTTCTTTTTTGCTTCATTGGTGTGGAATGCCATGATATCTGGGGAGTCATCACTTGCAGTTTAGAAATGAGCTATGCCTGCTATGACAATGATATGCCACGGAACAGTTACGCGAGGGACCCACTTAGTGGAAACTGGCATATGAATAGCAACGAGCTCGACTTGTGTTATAGTACAAAGTATAAGCAAAGCAACTCATAGACATTGTTGATATTTCTCTAGGTCATCCATGTTGAAGAAGTCCTTGAGGATATCACACAGCTGGAACTCATGTCGTTGGGCACGAATTTTTTTTGCAAAGCATCTGTAAAGTAATAATTGTAAGTGATTTGTTGCAAACGGACTCTAAATTTCAAGGTTGTCTGATAATCTTCCAGGTTGAGAGTCGGAAGTTAGTCGTACTTCTTCTCTGGATACCAATTTTCTAGAACAACAGTGTATATGTTATTGATAACCCTAGACCTCTTCAAAGTGCTTTCTGATAGACAGCCCCACGAACAACCTTTTCTGGGCATCTAGGAGAACTGGATACTGGCCCTATAGCTTGCATTCGTAGCCTGTAATGGGGGCGGGTCGAAGTTGTGGCTTGGATTCCAAGCAAAGGACGTCGCGGAGCATAGCGGGATCAGACAGGGTGCCGTAGAAGAAATAAGGGCTGGTGGGCGCAGCAAACAGATCTATGTAAGGTGGTGGTCTTCCGGGTTGGAAGAAATAGCCAGACCTCAGCTTCATGATGAACGCGGATACTTTCGAGCTTGGATTTCTGGCGGAGGAGGAGGAAGAGTACCAGAAGCAGCGACGTCCTTGTCTCCTTGGTTGTCTGACATTTCTTTGGTGACGGCCAACAGGGTGTTTGCAGGGTGGAGTGAGAACCAGCTGAAGGACGAAAATTCGATTGAAGCTTCCGTTTTGAACTCGGGGTTTGCTGTCTCTCCGCCAACCCCCCAGCCCTTTGCGGGTGTCAAAGTGGTTCGTTTCTCTCAGTGCTGGCCTCGTAATTACTTTAAAAACATGACATATCAACTATACATAGGACTATACTAGAAGACCCACCAAGGCGATTCGCTCGTTTCGAACAGGAGGTTCTGGTATCATTTGATTCGCAATAGTGAGCCGCTCGCGGTGCAGGGTAATAAGGAGCATGCAACTTTGGCTCTGACTGGCCCTGCCTCCGGGACATAGAGAGCCACAACAAGGTTGTTGCCGCGCGAATCAACGATTTCGCCTTTGGCCTTGAGGCCGTCGTACAGATGCTTTATCAGACTTATTACGCTGCTGCAGAAGGCTCCTAGAGGAAGTTATGTGAGACTAACCAGCAGTTTCCAGTTGATCCAGCCATGCGCCATCTTGCGGCCTGTATCTCTTCCATGGGGCTTGTCCATACCATCTATAGTATACCAGGTAGGGTTATCTAATGTTGTGCACTGGCCTGCCCTCTTGTAGACTGAATTCTCTAGTTTTAGAACTGGCACTTCTTTTGGTTTTGGCTTTGTTGGAGGCTGAGGCTTGGGCTTGGGCTTGGGCTTGATAGGATCTGGCATATAGACGCTAAAAACTGTGCTGCTAACTAGAGAGTGCAGGACTAGGGCCTTAGGAGGTATAATATTTATTCTTAAGATAAATATCCTAGTTAATATTTCCCGGCCTAGAACTAGCATGCTATTAGTATTCCTTTATTTTTATAACCTAAAGGCAACATGTAATAAGTTAGGAAGATACTTACTGTGAGAGTACCACGTGATCCAGGCAACGTGTTCCCAACTGGACCAAAAGGTCACTATGATCAGACCCGATGGTCTGATCTGCCTGGATCGCACCTATATAGCCTGCGCCGTGACAATTCTAAAAAGATGGTTATTATTTTTAGCTATTTGCGTTCAGCTATTAATGGCAAGTCTGTTACTGCTATCTTAAATGTTAATTTTATTTGAAAACTGTGTGTCCTGTGGTAAAGAAATACCTGGTTTCTTGTTCTGTTTAGACTAGTATTATCTTGGTGTTTTGCTGGCTTGAAATGTGGTACCAAGAGAGTAGTCAAGGAAAAGTAGTTTAACTTTTTTTTTTGTTTCTTCTAGCCTGGTTGGGAATAGGCTAGATTTTTTTTTACCATGGAAGAGTATACTGCTAGCTCTAAGAGCTTAAGGGTTGAACTTGCCTAATATAAAGATTCCTTTGCTAGGAGATTAAAAAAGAGAAATATGTTCTAAGTTTTACCCCTTGCTTTTAGTAATTAAGTAGCTAGAGGTGCTTGTAGGTCTGCCTATATAGCATGCCCTAGTGAATGTCGGCCAGAACGAAAAATGCCGCTTGATTCTCTCTAGCTACTGAGTGGCGGCCTACTAGGGAGGTTGTGTGGTCACATGACCTCAGCTAGTTTTCGGATTAAGGGTTGATCCGATGGGGTAGCTCAACGTTTTGACGTCAGGTTGAATACTCATAGAATTGTGTGTATTCTAAAGGTCTGTTTTGGCGCGAGGGCCCTTCAGGGGCAACTCGCGTACAATAGTAATTCCGGTCCGACGCAATACCCGGTTAGGTAATCCGACACTAGTTGCCCAACCAAGGCCTCCAACACACCCTTATAGGTGACTTGCTGGTATAAGGCTAGCAACCTTCCTAATTTGGTAGTCTAGATACAATACCTGGTATTAAAGTATAGAATTCAGGATAAAAATATAGGAAAAAACATATAAACTACAAGGAAAAACTATAGAAAAATCTTATTTTAATATCCTCTATAAAAATAAGAAGTGAATTAGCCTACTAAATAACCTCTTAAAGATTAATTAATCTTATAAAGGCTTTAAAATAGCCTATATCAAGTGATTTTATAAATCTATTAGCTAGATTATATATCTTATTAATATATAAGAATTTAACCTTGCCTGCTTCTAGGTAGTTCTTAATAAATAGGAAATAGTTATCTAGCTATTTTATAATAAGCAAGAACCTTATTTTCTAAAGTAACTTGATAGTATTATTACTATTAGTTAATATTATAATCTTCTTGTTTATTAGCAAGCTAAGTATTATAGCAAGCTTCTAGATATATAATACTTTCTTAACTATATAGTTAAAAGTAATAAGTTCTATAATAATTATATATAGGGCAAGTATTAATTCTTTTTTAAAGGACTAAGATATTAGGCTGCCTATATAAAGTATTATAAATACCTTAGTACTCTTACTATTAGTATAATCTTAATATATAGTATTAATATAAATCTATAGACCTACTTTAGGATTTTAATTAATTTATAGGTAATATTAGTAGTATTTTAAATACTATAGTAGATTTTTAACAGCTTTTAGGTTATATTAGATTAGGGAGCTTATATAATATTATAGTTAGAATATAGTATACTAGATATTAAGCTATATTTTAGTAATAAGCTAATTAAGCTAACCTAGGACTATTATAAAGTTAGAAACTAGGACTAATTTAATATTCTTAATATTACTATTTAGGCTAGATTCTTACTTTTCAAGCTTTATATAATAGGATTAGTATACTAGATTTATAAGGATATTAGTATTGCTGCATATTGCTATGCTATACTTGGTAAGAATATTTTTAGTATAAATATTCTAGCTTATTAATATAATACTAGAATTAGGATTCTAGTAAATAATATAGTCTAGAAATTAGGTTAGTTCCTTAATTATCTTTAGATTAAACAATTCCTCAAGATTAGCCTGGATATTATTAATACTAGCTTTTATGTTATTAACAAGTATTAGGTTATTAACTTAGATAATTATATAGGCCTTACCTTTATAATATATATATAGCTCCTTGTATAGTAGCATAAATGTAAGGCGTTGTTAGATTAGGGTCCGCTGATCAATCCGTAGGAGAACGCCTAAGGATATTCTTGAGAGGAATAAAGAGAATATAGATTGTTAGAGTCAAATAAAGTATAGAAAGAGGTAGATAACCAAAGTAATTAGTAAATAATAGGTATATTATTAATCTAGTTAATAATAGATAGAGAATAAAAACTTTCTAAATATAGGTAATAATAGTCTTTTTATATCTATTTTTATAGTATCCTGGAGTACTATATAATACCTATATTAGAGTACCTGCTCTATTATATCCAATCATATTAGATTGCCTAATACTACTATAGTCTGATTTAGCCTTAGCATCATATTACCTAATATAACCAGGTCAGTACATCTTTATTCCCTAGTGTCTCGACATGGCGCTGTGGCACATCAGATTCATTGGCTGTCGACCTCCGTTTCTCTGACAGGCGTTGGGATTCGGCGAAAGTATTCAACTATCGCGACGCCGGGTGCCAGCAAGCATCGAGCTGCCTAGTCTTCGTGAAGGGACTTATTCAGGTTTACGCGGAGGATTCTATTGTAAGAGGAATAGAATAGATTACTTAGAAAACTAGGATACATGCAAGAGTCAGGATCCTTATATAATTGGCTATTGGGCCACTATTAGGCAGCTATCTAAGTAGGGTTAGAGTAGGGTTGTTGTTGATGCCTGCTAGTTCAGGCACCAACTATAACAATTTATTCCCCCCCTAAACTATAAACCATCCTGGTTTGTGCTAAGCTATTTTAGGTAATATCTTATATAAAAGTTATTTACTAATTAAATTATTAATAAAAGATAAAGTAATAATAAAGCTTTAATAGAGTCTTTAATATAAAGATTCTATCTTTAGTTTAGTATTATAGAATAGTTAGTCTTATAAATATTATAGATTTTCTATAGCTTATAGACTTTAGTAGGTATTATATATTATTAAATTATTACTGTAAGTTAGTTCTATAGTAGTGCTAGGACACTACCAAGGGTATGCTACATGGAGATTAATAAAATAATATAGAAATATACCTAAACAAAAGTTATTTAGTACTACCCTTGCTACTTAGTAGTAGAAGGCTATTTAGCTAGCCAAGTAGCAATTACCTGTAAGTATTCTATTAGAGTATTATTAGAGAGCTATTAATTTAGTATTAGATAGGGTTATTGCTAATATTAATATAGCCTCCCCCCTCCTCTTAATATTAGCTACTATTATAGTAATAAACTTTTTGTTATTTATAGGATCTAGGGGGAAAATATTAAGACAGTAGACCCTATATTATTTAGATATAAATAATATAGGCATGTTAGTTTACTAATTATAGACTATTATATTTTTATAGACTAATTTAACTAATTCTCTTAAGCCCAAGCAATACTATAAAGGTTAAATTTTATATTAGAGTTATAGTAGGTATTAATCTTAATTTTTTGTAGTTTATTATAAAGGTCTTAGAGCTATAACTTAGCTTGCCTGTATTTATAAGTTTTATTATCTAATATCCCTGCTATTTAATAGATATAAGGGTTCTTATTTTTCTAATATAGATATAGGGAGGTAAAATATCCCTAGTCTCTAATTATATATTAGGCCAAGCTAGTATCCTAGATTTATAGTCTAGTCCTACTATTTAAAAATATTATAACTACTACTATAGTAGCAAATTTAAAGTTATTATTATTATCTAATATTTTTATAGCTATGTTATGAACCCTCAACCAACAGTCAGCGGAGCGGAGTCACAAGGCAGAAAGCTAGGGTCAGGGAGCCTTGGACCACAACCCAGCTGTCCAAAGCCACTCTGGATTTAAATCTAACCTTGGTAATAAACTAATAAACTTAAGTATTGCCTAATTTTAAGACAAGGATAAATAATGCTATAAGAATATAACCTATAGACCACATGTTTATATAAATAATAATTACTATTATAAAGAAATATTATATATTCTCCAAGTATAATAGAAAGACTATAATTTAAAACTATAGTTATTATATAACTACCAAGGCCTATTATAGAGGTAAAAGAAATGGGAATTATTATAAGGAAGAATATTAAATTACCTTAAAAATATAGTAAATAAAGTTATCCTAGTAAAAGACTATATAATTATATATTATCTAGTATACCCTTTTAAAAATAGAAGAATAGTATATAAAGTTATAAGACTTAATTAGATATACTACCTGGTATACTATAATAAGGGTAGGGAAATAGTAGGGACTAGGGAATACTTAAGGATGCTTATTACTACTATATCTAGCTTTTTTACCTTTATAATTAATATTATTATTATTCTAGAGTAACTAGTTCTAAGGATTTTTATAAAATAACTTATCTAATACCTATTTTATAGGCTATAATATATATACTATAGGCTAGCCCTGCTTTTTTATCTTAATTTTAATTAGACTATAATAAACCCTTATACTTATTAGATATAGTCATGCTAGGTAAGACAAGTTAATCTAAACCCCTTAGAAGTCCTGTATAAGAGCCTGGGGTTAGAGGTATACAAGAGGTTATTGCTTTAATAATAAATTAATTACTAGTTAGTATAAGTTATATCTTGGATTAACTTAAAACTACTATTATAATATTTTAATACTAGTACCAAGCTACTATATCTCTAGAGGGTAAAATCTTATAGGAAATAGTTGCTAGGATACAAGCCTAGCTTAACAAATAGACTAGAATTATTAACTAAGTTACTAGTAACCTGAACTAGTAGTATAATATACCTAAAAATAATAAGACTTTTAAAAAATATTAGGAGATACTAGAGTAGCTTTAGGATTATATCCTTATACTTAAGACTAAACTTAGGGCCAAGGCCTTGAAAGTCAAGGTATCTAAACCCTTTAATAATACTTGAACCAAGCTATATTTCTTTCTTATATAGATATAGACCTTTATTAATATTAATTAGGATAAACTAGTTAGCAAGACTAATAAGGTTATATTTACATCTACTTATCTTAAAAGAAAAGTATATAAATAGTTTAAACCTTTTATAAGAGAATAGCAAGAAGCTAGAAAAGATAAAGACAAGCTAGCTTGTAATACCAAGTAGCTATTTACAAGCTATAACTACTTTAAGAAGTAGCTTACTTATATTTTTAAGAATATTAACAAAACCTATAATACTAAAAGATAGATTAGGAAAATATGCTAGTCTAGAAGGGATATAAGCATACTTATCTTAGAATTTTAACAAATTATATTATATCTAATATAGGAAGATAATACTTTTATATACTACTTTAAAAGGGCCTTAGATTATAATATCTAAAAGAAGATAGCATTTTTACCTAGGCCTAATACCCTAGTAGGGATATATAACCTAGTATCTAGAATAGGGAACTAGTTTAAGAAGTTAAGAGAATAACAAGGCTAATAAAACCATGGGGGATATTATTCTAGAGAGGGTTAGGATAGATATAGTAGCTATTATACTAATAATAACTAATAATTCTAGACTAAACCCCAAGGAAATAATAATTTATATAAATCTTGACCTATAGACTTGGATATAATAATCTCTAAGGCAGAATAGGATTATTACTAAAAGGAAAATTTATGCTTTTCCTATAATAAACTAGGTTATAGGGTAGTAGACTGCAAGAAGTAGAAGTAGCATGGCTAGAGACCCTAAAAGGGAGCTAGATAATATTAACTAAGGGCCACGCAAGAAGTCGCGATATTAAATATAACTAAGAAGTAGGATAATACTACTAGTAAAGCACCTATCATGACTAATAATTCCCTGGAAGAGGCTAGGAGAGCCTTAGCTTAGGATAAGCATACTACAATAAATAGTACCTGGAATATTACTAGAAGAAAGCAAAGCACACCTCTAGTAGCTTGGAATAAACTTGGACAAAATACTAAAAGATAGGATCTAAACCTTATGCTAAACCTACTAGAGGTAATAGCCATGCTATCTAGAGAAATAGGAATAGATATTAAAAGATGTATTAAGTAAATTACTAATATTACTAGCAAGGTATGCAAGGAAAAAAAAATACTTAAGGTAATTACTAAAATTCTTGCAAGTATTAAGAAAATAATTAAGTAGCTAGATAGAATCCTTTAAGAAGAATTGCTATACTAGCTAAAATATTAGCTTAGTACTATAATTTTGCAAACTAATAAAGAAGAAGCTAAGAGGATAGGTAGGTCCTATTATAATAAAGCTATTAATAACAAGCTAGTTCAAGAGAGAGAGTACAGCTACTTTTCTATAATTATATAAAAAGTTAACCTACTTAATAAATAATATAGAATATAGCTAGAAGGCCTTAAACCTAGCAAGAAGAGACCTAGTAGTAGGTTTATAATCCTAGAAGAAAAAGCCCTATAAGAAGATAATATTAAAGAATATAAACCATGCTAGTATTAGCTATAGGCTACTAGACTATATAAAAATAAATAATATTAGAAATAATAACTCAAGTCTTTAAAGACTAGTAAAGACAAGCTTGCCTATTAGATAAATAATATTATTATAGCTATATAAAAAGACTCTTGAAAACTTACTAAAGGCTTAAAAGATTTTTTTAATTAATACCTATATTAGGATCTAATATATTAGAAAAAGACTAAGAATTATTAGTAAAAGCATATTAAAACTTGTAATAGGTACCTAGAAACCTATGCTATTTATAAATAGGATAATAGCAACTACTACTTGTAATTATACAACCTATCTAATAAGCAATCCCAGGAATCTAAAAAGTATTTACTATGCTAGCAGGATTAATATAAATATATTAATACTAATATGTGATATCCTAGGTATAATAATATACTATGGTTAACATGCTACAACTTATATTATATATATTATAAGAATACTAAGCAAATTACATGCTACTAGCCAAAATAATCAAGAATAATTAACTAGAACAACCTATACCTATATTAAAAACTATAATACTCATATAAATTATACTAATAATACCTAAAATATAAGATATATTATTAGATAATTTATTACAAAAATTACTATATCATATATTATTAAGCTAAATTTAGAAACTACTTTTTATGCCTAAGATAAGAGTAACAAGTACTAAAATAGAAGGAAAGGTACCTAGCAACTACCAAGACTTAGGTAAAAAGATATTTTATTTAATTTGCTAAAATATAAGGAAAACAAGTCTATACCTTAATTAACTTAGAAGCTATTAGAAACTATATTAGCCTAAGTTTTGTAGAATAACTAGGGATTAAAAGTATCTAGAAAAAAATACTAATACCTATATTAGGACTAAATAGGGAAAACCTAGGAAATACCTTATTAATAGTTAAGTTAGGATCTCTGCCTGTTATAATAAAAGAAAAGATTTTTAAATTAAGTTTTGATATTATATCCTTGGGCAAGTATAATATAGTATTAAAGATCCTATAACTTGAGAATCTTAACCTAGATATTAACTAGATCAAGAGAAAGATCTAGTAGAGAAATAATAAATAATCTAAGAAATAGAAAGGACTAAAAGGGGCTAGTATCCTATAGCATGCTTGTATAGCTAAGTATAAGACCAAGTAATTTATAGGAGGATTAAGAACTAGTAGCTAATCTATAGGTACTAAGAGTCTAGCAAAATAAATTATTATAGTAATATCAAGACTATTAGGAAGAATATAGCTATTAAACTTACCTAGTTAGGCTACTAGTAATATCATGAATAGCAAAATTATTATAAATAGTAAAAAAATAAGATCTCAGGAGATTCTAGCTATAAATAACTAGATTAGTAAGGAATTAACTATCCTAGATAAGTATAGTTAATTCCAGGACATGTTTTAATAACTTAATAAACTAGAGTTATTACCTTATAGGCCTTATAACCATACTATACTTATTAAGGAAGGTATTAAATTAAACTATAAATAGATTCTACTACTAAATAACCAAGAATCTAGAGTATTAAAAGGATATATTAATAACTAGCTTAAGAAAAGAAATATCTAGCCTTTATACTTATTAATAGGATACAAGGTCTTATTTATACTAAAAAAAGATAGAAGTAATTAACTATATATTAACTTCTAACTATTTAATAATGCAACTATCAAGGACTAGTACCTGCTACCCTTAATTTAAGAAATTTAGAATAAAATCTAAGGGATAGTATAGTTTACCAAGTTTAATATTACTAACACCTATTACCATATTAGGATTATAAAAGAGGAAGAATAGAAAATAGTATTTTAAATAAAATTTAGTTTTTACAAGTATCTAGTAATGCTATTTAGGCTAATTAATATGTTACTAATATTCTAGAGATTTATTAACAAAGTACTAAAACTAGAAGATAATAGAGATAAGAAAAAAGACAATAGAAATAAGGAAGAAAGAAAGAAGGAGGAAGACTTACCCTAATTAATAAATAAATTTATGCTTATATATCTTGATAATATACTAGTCTTCTTGAAAAACAAGAAATAGCATGTAAAACATGTTAGGCAAGTTCTTAAAAGAATAAGAAAAGCTAAATTGTAATATAAACTTAGGAAATATAAATTCTATATTTAGGAAACTAAGTTCCTGGGCTACTAGATTATTATAAACAGGCTAAAACCTAAAGCCTCTAAAGTAATAGCTATTAGGGAATAGCCTATACTAAAAAACCTAAAAAAACTATAATAGTTTTTAGGACTCTTGAATTACTATTAAAGGTATATTAACTAATATATATTTTATATAATACCTTTATTCAAGCTACTTTAAAAAGAATAAGTATATAAATGGATAAAAGAATAGCAGGAAATTTTTAATACTATAAAAAAAGCTATTATAATAGTACTAATTATATTATAGTATAATCTAGAGCTACTTATAATACTAGAAACTAACATGTTAGACTATACTATTAGGGCAAGAATAACTTAGTTAGAATTAGATAATAAACCAAGACTAGTAGGGTTCTAGTTAAGGAAGCTAATAAGACTAGAAATAAATTATAATATCTATGATAAAGAACTACTAGCTATTATAATAGTATTTAAATATTAGAAAGTCTATTTGCAAGAAGCAAGATATATTATTACTATAAAGTCTAACTATAAGAACCTTACCTACTTTATAATAACTAAAAAATTAACAAGAAGATAGGTAAGATAGGTAGAGCTACTCTTATAGTATAACTACAAGATTAAGTACTATAAGAGTATAGAGAATAGCTAAGCTAATACCTTTAGCAGGTAATTAGATTATAAGGATAAGACTAGGAAACCTTAACTAGTAATTCTAAGGAGAAATAAAGATAGAATACTTGGGAATAATCTAATAATTCTAGTAGCTATTATATAGTTATTAGGGACTATAATTAATATAATTAAGAAAGCTATAAAAGAAGACAAGCTAATATAATAAGTCCTTATATCCATGCTAGAAGTGCTAGAAAAAGATAGGATCCTTTAAATTAAAGGACTTATCTATATTCTACTAATACTTGTTTTATAAGTTATTAAGAAATATTATAATATACTAGTATATAAATATTTTAGTATTAATTAAATCTACAAGTATATTAGATATAACTACTACTTCTAGAATATAAAAAAGAGAGTTAAAAACTATATTAGTAATTATAAAGTATGCCTGTAGGATAAACTAAAAAGGTATATATTATATAGGAAACTATAGAACCTAAAAGTTCTATAATAATTATAGAAGTAGATTATAGTTAATTTTATTAGGCTATTACTAGAAATATAATAGGGAAAAGAAAAGTATAATTACCTTATAATAATCTTAGACCAATTAACAAAGTATATCTACTTGGAACTAACATAAATAACTATAATAATAAAAGAAATAATAATAACTTTTATTAATATAGTTGTCATAAACTATAGAATACTAAAATATATTATATTAAACTAAAACAAGCTATTTATATCTAAATTTTGGAAATTAGTAACTAATATTATAGGGATTAAACTATACATGACTACTATATATAGACTATAATTAAATAAATAAACTAAAAGGGTTAATCAAATAATTAAGCAATATTTATAATACTATATAAACTATATATAGGATAATTAGGAGGAGTAACTACCTATAGCTTAATTTGTATATAATAACTTAATCTATAGTATAATAGGAATAATATTTTTTAAAATAAATTATAAATATTACCTAAACTTATATAATAAACTAATCTAAAAAGAACTAGTTATAAAAGAAGCCAACTACTTTATAAAAAAGTTTAAAGGAATCTAAATATAACTTACCCAAGACCTTAAATTTATTAATCTTAAAATAAAGCTTTACTATAATAAAGGGTACTAGAAGATACTAGATCTTAAAAAAAGAGGGAAAGTATTCCTACTCTATAGAAATATTAAAACTAAATAATCAAGCCAGAAACTTGACTATATACAAATTAGACTATTTAAAATTAATAAAAAATTGGGACTAGTTAACTATTAATTAAAGCTATCTAAATCCATAAAAAAGATATACCTAGTATTTTATATATTACTATTAGAACTAGTACTAGAGAATACTAAAATTACTAATAATATTAAAATTAAAGAAGAGAAACAGGAGTATAAAGTTAAGAAAATCCTGGACTACTAGAAAGTTAGCAGGTAATTATAATACCTTATATAGTAGAAAGGATATAATATCTTAGAAAATACTTGGGAATCTATTAAGAACTTGATAGGCTATGCCTAGAAGGTCTAGAAATACTACTAGTAGTATTTAAAATAGAAAAGTTAATATTTTGCTAGAAGGATAGAGAACTAATTATCTAAATTAAACTAGGATTATTTAATATAGTAGTAAGATAAGTAGTAGCCTTGTACTTATTAGCAAGGCACTCTAGCTCTTAGAGATTCTTGGTGGTTAGAGAATCCTTCTTATCTAACTAATCTATTACTATTATATTATAATCTAATATTCTTAACCCATGCTTTCTAAGAAACCTTTCTTGTTTTTATAGTTAAAGAATCTTGGACATGGCCTCTTGCATCTTTTAGGAGTATTCTAGCTATAAGTACTAGGTCTTCTCTAAATTAGTAAATACTTTTACTTGATCCTGCTCAAGATTATTCTATTACTTTTTAGTATAAAATTATTTTTTATATTTCTAACTATAACAAGTGCATAATACATAATTTCAACTTTTTAAATCTATTATATAAACCATACTATATAGGAAATAATACTTGCAAGGATTGTTAACAGGAATACTATTAAAAGAAATCTATTTAGACTATTAAATTTAGTTAGCAAGGCAATTCTACTTAGGAAATATAATAAACTATTATAAAAGAATTTAAAGAAAAGTAGGAACCTACCTTAGGGTAATAAAAGAGTTTATACTATTTATGCTTTTATAAATAAAAGCTAAAAAAGGGGGAGATAGTGTTATAAACCCTTAACTAATAGTTAGTAGAGTAGAGTTACAAGGCAAAAAGCTAGGGTTAGGGAGTCTTGGACTATAACCTAGCTGTCTAAAGCTACTCTAGATTTAAATCTAATCTTGGTAATAAACTAACAAACCTAAGTATTACCTAATTTTAAGATAAGGATAAATAATACTATAAGAATATAATCTATAGATTATATATTTATACAAATAATAATTACTATTATAAAGAAATACTATATATTCTCTAAGTATAATAGAAAGACTATAATTTAAAACTATAGCTATTATATAACTATTAAGGCCTACTATAAAGGTAAAGAAAATGGGAATTATTATAAGGGAGAATTTTAAATTACCCTAGTAAAAAACTATATAATTATATACTATCTAGTATACCCTCTTAAAAGTAAAAAAATAGTATATAAAATTATAAGATCTAATTAAGTATATTACCTAGTATACTATAATAAGGATAGGAGAATAATAGGGACTAGGAAATACTTAAAAATACTTATTACTACTATATCTAGTTTTCTTATTTTTATAATTAATATTACTATTATTCTAGAGTAACTAGTTCTAAGGATCTTTATAAAATAACTTATTTAGTACTTATTTTACAGGCTATAATATATATATTATAGGCTAGCCCTGCCTTTTTACCTTGATTTTAATTAGACTATAACAAGTCCTTATACTTGTTGGATATGGTCATGCTAGGTAAGACAAGTTAATCCAAACCCCTTAGAAGTCCCGCGTGAGAGCCCGGGGTTAGAGGCGCACGAGAGGTTATTGCTTCAATAACAAGCTATATATTGCCTGGTATTCTTGCTTTTTAAATTTAAGGGTTTTAATAATTTTAGCTAATATACTTAATAACTATTATAAGCCTGCTAATCCTTTTTCTAGTATTTAGGATTAAGATAATAATAGGAATTTATATTATAACTATAGGCTTTATAGTATATATAGCAGCTATTATAATCCTTTTTATTTTTTATATTTCTAAATAAGTTAATATAGTTATTAATTAACTAGCTATTTTTTAGTCTATTTTACTTGGTTTTTTTTATTTTTTTTTCTTGCTTTTATTATTATTACTTTTTTTATTATTACTATAGTTTAGGGTAGTTATAAAGAGTTTAATATTAGCTATTATTTATAAGATAGCTTTATTATAAAGGTTATAGAAATTTGTTTACTAGTATATTATTACTATATTATTAGTAAAGGTATATTGCTAGATAAGGACCTAGTTTAATAGATTCTTATAGAAATTATAAAAAACTATAAAAGTAGTAAGATATAGGCTAATACTAACCCTTATATAATCTACTATAGTATTAGTATTCTTATATATATTAATATATTCTATAATATTTCTAAATTAGCTTCTTATTATTATTATAGTTTTGATTCCTATAATTCTATATTATATAGTTTTTTTATTAATAATAATTTTCTTTATTTAGTTATAGAGCTTATCTATAAGCCTTAAATTTGGTTTTAATGCTTATAGCTATCTAGTAACCTACTTGAATATTTAATTCTTTAGCTATAAGGCTACTTGGGCTAATATATTTTCTTAATACTTGTAGTTTGGATTACTATTTTTTAAATATAGAATAATACTATTAATTAGCTAATCTAGATTTTAAGTCTATAGGATTAACTATATATACTAATTCTAGTTCTTAAAGTTTTTCTTGCCTTCTAAGTAGTCTAGTATATTTTCTAGCTTCTTACTCAGAGATTAAGGAAGCAGGTAGCCCTAGCATGTTATTTAATTAGTAATAATAGAAATTCTAGTATTCTAACTAGTATTTAACATGTTGGCTATTGCTAATTAACTAAACCTTCTTTAGTAGCCTGTAGGATTGTTGATTTATTAACTAATATAGAATCCTGTTAGCTTAACTCACCGGGGCTCTATACAGGATGCCGTTGACACTTGCATCCATTTATGTCTGTTATGATTTTTCTCATGGATTTCCTGTACTAGGTCACTTATCATGCCTGTACTATACTTGAGTTATAAAATTGCTAGAATTAACCTGATTTGTACAAGTTCACTATGTAGCTATTGAAGTAGCACAACCCTACTAAGGTAACTATGTTTCCCAATAATGCTATAATAATATTGCTAACTCTTACTTAATTATTTACTTAATCTATATTCACAGCTTTAACAGCTCTTTATTACTGCTTGTAGAAATGGGTACTTCATACTAGTAACACATCTAGCCTAAGAAATATTTTATCCACCCACTCCTCGCGTCCCTCCACCAACACCGCAAAGGGGCAGCTGCTAACTTAAGTACGGAGGGCTTCGGTTCAGCTTTTGTTTAAACGATATGCGCTAACTCCTTTCCTGTAGGGCCCCTAGATGAACATTCATGAAACATCATCATGGGCCATAAAAAGGCGGTACTTTCGCGTACTATGTCTCAGTCAGAGATGACACTCAGTCCCCCTTTATGGAAACCCCAGCCAGAGACGCCTTACTCAAGCTTGCTTGCAATTCAAGTCTCACCCGGGATGCTTCTGCGCCTCAGGGCCTCACAGAACTCCAAAAGAAGGGCCTTGAAGGCGATCAGGCTCTTGTCGAATTGAAGCTCGCCTGTCAAGAGCTTCGGAAAGACCTCATTGCAGAATTTCATCAATTGAATAAAGCAAGGAGTGCTGATCCTGAGCGCTATGTGTCGCTCGGACAGATTACAGAATTATAAATAAAATACATAATTTTCCCGTATGTTTTCATGTATGTTTTCATGTAATATTGTATATATTACTGTTATTTCTAATTTTTGACAAGCCCTTTGGATGAGGGGCCGAGGTCCGACCCCGCAACTTGGTGAGGAGAGCAATTGTCCGTCCACGTGACTAAAGTCATGCTTAGGGGCTAATACAGAGAATTCTTGATAAGGGCGCCCATTGCTGCTCTTGCTCGTATCACAGGTGCGAAAATGGCCTCAGCGAAGCTATTGGCGAGCTGCGATTTATGCAGGTCGAAGAAACTGCGCTGCCTGAGTCCGGTTATACTTTAGAGCATTGGAAAGGAAGTTGCTTACAATCCTTAGAACGCCACTTCTCTGACGCGACCTGCATACGCTGTGATGTGAGGAGAACTTTGTGCCGCGATCGCCGAAAAGATGACTGACGCAGTTTAGACTAGAGGAGAGCTGTGCCACTTTTCTGAAATGAAGCAACGCCGTCTGGCAGCTCCAAAGCGGACTCAACCCACCACCTCTGGTTGGTTGTACTTACACCTAATCAATGTAGAATATCCGCTCACTTTCGTCAAGTGCGCCTTCTGTCAAATCAGCCAAGTATCTGCAGTACGCATCGAGAAGCTGCAGCTGATGATGCGGATCCACCATCAATGACAACGCCATCAACGGGAGCGCCATCAACGACAGCACCATCAACGACAGCACCATCAACGACAGCACCATCAACGACAGCGCCGTCGCGCCTACCTCGCTTCAGTGGAGAGACGTATCGGCACATCTCGGCTGATCAGGACGAACAGGTATGACAGAGCTGATTCTTTCTTAGTAATTAATTTCCGCTAATGATGTGTTCACTCAGAGACTGTTTCTACAGCAGAAGCAGCAGAGCGGTACGTGGCACGCATGAGCACTAAGCTGTTGTGATTCTGACTCAAGAACTATAGTCAGCACGGGAAGTATAGCATTCTTCACTGAGAGAAAGATAACCCTATTGGAGACGACACTAGGCAACAAGCGAGTTACTGAAGTCCTACGCAACATGGAAGCGATATCCGCGGCCCGGAGGGATGTCCCGTTAGAAAGTTTGATCACAGGCGCAGTTTGCGACGTTAATGAATTCTTGGGACAACAATTTGCGGCCGAGGAGCGTGCCCTTTACATTCGCAGTGAGTACATCAGATCATGTCACGGCCATAGACTAAGTGAGAGGAAGCGTACTTTGAAGATATACATCCGATCTGGCCGCATCTGACTCGTGATGTATTTGAGTACGCCGCAAATGCACCAGATTTGGCACGCCGCCTTGAGTCTGATCACGTATGGGCCGCAACCTTTTATGCCGTGCTCAGTCTAGGGGCTCTCACTGAACGAGGCGGGTCTTTCGCACCGCTGCAAGGGCCAGCCTGGTCGATCTTTCAGCGAGCCATAAAACTCTTCCCGCTTCTATTAATGGCCAAAAGGACGTTGGCTTTAGCTCAGGTAGCTTAGAGCAGCCTTACAAAGAACACGTGCTAACTCTTATGCTAGGCACTAACGACAATGGTGGGCCGAGCTCATGATTTAAATAACTCACGCTAATTGAAAACAGGCGTTGTTCGCTATGAATTTCTCTAGCTGGCCGCTCGAGGAATTACTACTGACAGAAGCTGCGCGGGTCAGCATCGCACTGCGCATAAACAAAACAAGCGAGTCGACAGAAGATGCGGATGGGTATAGCAGGCTGTTTTGGACGGTGTACTGTCTTGAAAAGGATTATTGTTTTCAGTCCTCGCAGTCGACAGTGAGCTCCACTCCTGAACCTTAGTACTCTGGCTCATTTTACTACAGATGATAGATGACGCTGATATTCGCTGCCCGCTCCCTGAATTGTCCCCAGAACAACCTTATTCAGCGAGTTTCGGCGTCTTGATAGCATTCTGCCAGCTTCAGTCATGCGCACATAGCAGACTTTTCACTGTCACCGCCTTCAAGAAGACTCAGGAAATTATCTCCGCTGAAATCGATGGCTTCCGAAACGACCTAGAGGCTTGGAGACTTTCAGTCCCAGTGGAGTATCGTCCTGGTCTGCCATTACGTATGCGGCAACTCTCCAAACCACGCTTTATGTTGACCGCGTTACATCTCCATCTCTCATACTACATCCTTGTCGTAGCGGTTGCTCGCTTGGATCTTTATGTTTACTCAAATTGCAACAATGGCTCACTACGTGCCGCCAAAAGCAAAAGAATACTAATGGAAGCGGCTCGTTCTATTGTGGACGTTGTGCAGCTAGTGCCAATTGAGCCTTCTACGCCCATGAAGTATGAGTTATGCGGCCAACCACTACAAGTGCACGGCTAACTGTGCTACAGCATGCTTGGACTGGCTCCAGTAGTTGCTACGTTTATTCTGTTCGAACTGGTGGTTTTCAACCCATACCATCCTGAGACACCAAGAAATCAGGCCTTCCTCCATATCATCGCCGGATACTGGGTTCGACTAGATGTGATATCTGATGGACAAATAGCCGGTCAGCTCCTGGCTGAGTTCGCCAGCATTGCTAGAGACTCTCTAAGTAGAGCTCGGACATTTGGCGGCGGTGATGTCGAGCAGCTAAGATCACCGGCAGCATCGACTACGGAGCAGTTCGTTCTGAGCGAGGACCTAACCTCTGATGGGGTGTGGCCATCGGGGGTTCAAGTCGGTGACCAAGCCAGCTGGGACGCAGCAACGAATGAGATGATTGGGGCCGACGATTTCCCTCTAGAGTTTCCCCTACCAGATGACTGGTTTGACAACGGAATGTTTGAAGGCGAGCTTGGATTGGTCGATATGTTCGGCAAGGCGATAGGATGAGTGATGCGCCCTACAAGGTGTGCGCTCGAAGACGACCTAAAGGAACGTGTATTCAGGAGAGTTATCCACTGCGGATTACCATACACGATCATCAAAATACCATAGGCATACTGAAAGTTGGGCGAAAACTCCAATTTAGAGATGCCCAGCGCTCTTTTGGCGGATTGGTCCCACCGGATGGCCAGGGCTGAGACGTAAGACATCTAGTTAGTTATGCTTCCTTCGCTTTGACTTGCGGTTATCTCTTTTTGGGCCTTTCTGTACGCTTCTAATCCACCATACGAAGACCTGCGGAGGGCTGCTTTATCGAGTATCCACACAAATATGCCAGCCTAGCAACGAGGTTAAGACAAAATCATAGATATTCAGGGTCCGAATTGCGCATGTCTCGCAATATATATGAGCGAAACGTGGGTTGTAGCTGTTTGAGTGGTAGTGCGAGTATCTTTAACTTGTCCTCTCGGGAGATCGACCACAACAGTGGTTGTGCAGCATCGGGAGGACACGAGGCTTCGGACAGACTAAGAAATTTTGAAAGTAGCCCTGACGGGGTCAGATCGGCGAATTCGGTGGTGACTTCGGTATATGAGTTGTACACTTGACGGGAAAGTTGCCACGCCTTTTGTATTTTCTCCACGGGCCCTGTATCCCATTAACATCCGTTCAATCCAAGGTGCTAGCACCGGCCGACACGGCGGACTGTTGTGCTGACAAAAGGATAGGTAAACCTGTTGAGTAAACTCCCAGGATTCTTCCAGCTCCCCATGAAACTCGTGGCCCAGTATCATTCTCTCATTCCAGGGTGCAAGGGCCGGTGAGCATAGCGGATATTTATGTTTAAAGAAGTCGTCGTGAACTTGCCGGGTAAGCTGCCACGCCAACTCCCTCTGTTCGCGAGCTTCGTATCCCATGATCATGCGTTGATTCCACGGAGCAATAGCGGGTGATGAGAGTGGGTAATGGTGTTGACAGAAGTCCCCATGAACATCTTGAATAAAATTGCAGGCACGCTCGTGCTGCCCGCGAGCTTCAAATCCCATCACTAAGCGTTCATTCTATGACGCAAGTATCGATGAACAGAGCGGGAAATCGTTCCACTGGAAGTCACGGTGTACTTGTCGCGCAAGATGCCATGCCTCTTCATGCCATCCACGGGCTTCGTATTGCATTATCCGCCGCTGACTGAGCGTATCGAACGATTGCACCAGGCTGAAAGAATGGAAAGACTGCATTGCCCCTATAAAACATTTGGCGGTGTCGAGGTGGTCAAAATGGAGGTGTAGGACTCTTCCCGGCGGAGAGACTTGCCATTCGTCTTAAAAATTCTCGTCATCCCAAGGGGGATACCCTCAAGTTCACTGCTGATCTCGGAATTTCGGAGTCAGATTTTCGGACCCGTATATATCTTGCGTCGAACGTCTCGCAGTAAGCGCAACAACTCCGATAATCCGACGAGTTTAGAAAGGAGTGGAACACCTCCCCTAAACTAAGTTGTGTCCGCCCAATTTCTCAAGTACCCTAAAAGTATGGACCTGCTTCCTAACGTGGTGCTCCAAAACCCCGTTTGTCCTGCACGTCAATATTTTAACAGAACTCTCTTGATTGAGTAGAGTAGCATAGGATATATTCGGTCAACACATCCCATTGGTATTGAAGTGCCCTAGATTTCCTTCTTATGTCGACTCCGCCCGATCCCAATCCAAATTGAAATAATGAGGAGACTGCCTCTAAATAAGCCGCGAATATGAAAAATGAAGCGGCGTGAGGGTCGGAATGTGATTGTTGAGCTACCTGAATGTGGAATAGGGGATATAAACCAAGCGATGAGGGTGAAAAGCCAAGGGAGCTGCTGCCTCGAGGCACGAGGTTTCACAAACAAAACCTAAACGATATTTATAAGCGTTGGATGACAGTCCGTAGATTGGTTTATGCCGCGTAATAGCAGCTTCCCAGAAAATGTAGATTGCAGGGTACAATAATTGATGGGAGGAATAGGAAAGCGTCTATTCTGCTAAACAGAGCATCCTATGATAGTTGCACATCAAATAGCACACAGTGGACATTTAATAACTCCCTCAGTTGTCTCAATCTCTAATCCTTTGAATTGCACTTTGAGAGGAGCTCCATCACCGATTCCATCCAAATCTGGTCGGGCTGCGTAGACACCCACCCATATGTCCGGATCACCGCCTTTGATATCTTCAAAGCACCAGGGGATTGTTCTTATCAACGTCTTTTTAACATGATTGCCGTGCTCCTCTAATAAAAATGCAGCAAGGAGGGCACCATGCCGAACCATTTCTATGGTAAGGGTGGAGGTCCTCTTGAAGGCCTCCGGCACGGGCCACAGACTCCAATCGGGCGCTGTGCGATTCGAACCGGTAACGGCATAAAACATCCGTCCCATAAACACCTCCGCGCCGATTTTCACAAAACGAGGATGTGTTTCAGCATCCCCTTCATTTGTGGAATTTGGATCTGCAAGATTCGCATGGGGTCGAATGAAGAGAAGCCCTGCCTGGTCAAACTCTAGGAGTGAGTTCCTCCCCCAGATGACTGTGACTGAGGCGCGTTTGAATTCTGCGGCCGGCAAAGATGTCTTGTAGATGGGTGCTGTGAATTGGAATGGCCGAGCTTTTCCCGGAAGAGATGGCTTATTCAATATATCGGTTTTTGCTGGGCATGAGAATTCGAGATCTAATTTCGGATTCTGGTAGTTGACAGGCGTCAATCGATGGCAACAAGTCATTTTGTGCGGTTTATTGATTGTTTGTTCGTCTTTTGATGGGTCTGATCAGAAGCAACGCGTACATATACTTTCCTCGGGGAACTGCCAATTGAACGGTTGGAAGCCTAACATCTTTCCAATGGAATGTCCGCGTGCGTGTGGGGTAAGGAGGGTTCGGAAAGTCCGAGTCAACAACTTTTGAAATGTGTAAGAACGAGCGGAAAGTTACGGTATTTACCGCGGCCGATACCCGTTAGAGTCGGAGCAGATCCAATCATCTTCGGACTGGACGGTATCAACAATCCGCTAAATGAACAAGACAAAGTCTCCCTTATTTGAAATTTATTATCAGAGCAGCCATGAGAGTCTGTTGTTTGGAAGAATAATAAGCCAAGGCCGGCTGGGTAAGGGGTAGATGGCTGGTTTGGCGAGACTCGTCAGTCTTGAATCCGAAACGGAATTTCCGGCAGAGAGTTTGAGAGTTTCGCCTTATCCATCTTTATGGCACCCATGGTTTCACAGCTTTAGGGGCAAACAGACTTTCGCAGACCTGGTCCTCTCGGCCTATGAGGTCAAGGCCCGGCTTTCATCAACAGTGGTTCTATGGCTCCGGGCCCATGTTCTGGATCAACTTGTCGCCGAAATACAGCCATAAAGAAGTCGCATCGTCCCTGGTGACGCTTATCTTGATTTCCATCAGCGTGCTCGTCGCCTGGTGGGCCGGTTTGCTCTTTCTAATACGAAAAAGACCCGGACTCAGCGGAGATGAAGGTTATGCCAGACCTTGAAGCTGTTGTCACGACCGCGATGGGAGAGGTTTTGGGTCCAAACCCGGAAAGTATTACCGAGTGCCTTTAGGCATATTGTGCGACATCAGGGAGCTCGTCGAGTTAACACAACGGTTTTGCCAATGGTAGGGTCAGGGCTTCTTTCGAAAGTATTCCTCCCATACTTTGCGTCCAGAGCCCTGCTTCTGTCGGCAGGGTTCAATGTTTGAAATTTGCAGGTTCCGAAGGAGAACAACGGAATTTCCTTGGCTGCCCACCCAACGTACCCAGTTTCGAAGTTAACCTGTTACATATCAGTGATCCTTCGGGTACTGCTAAGTTGTAGAAAATCAGAAGATGATCAAACAATGGCGAGTCGAATATTCTCACAGTACGATCTTGCTGAACATGGCAGAGCGAGCTGCGCCTTCATCACCATCAATGGGGTCGTGTAGGGCTTCACTGGTTTTGCCGAAAAGCATCCTGGCGGAGCAGATGTCATCTAAAACGCATGGGGGACAGACGCCAGCGAGAAATACCAAAGATTTCACAGCCCGGGGCTTTTGAAGAGCCACCTTGTCGCGGAAAAGATTATGGGTTTATTTGACCATCCCCAGCCCACTTAGCAAACAACGACCAATTCGATATTTTGTTAATCTTTTCGACTTAGGAAGGCTCGCAGAGGCGTCACTGACGGAGCGTGCAAGGTTGTATATTGAAGATGCTTCAAATGAAACAGTAACTGCACGGTTGAACCTAGAATGTTTCTAGAGAATCCTCTTCCGGCCACGTGTGTTGAGCCCTAGGAAGTCTGTCGATATATCTGTTGATATACTGGGTAAGCCTTACGCACTACCGGTACTGAATGCTTCTGCATCATTATCTATGATGGTCCATCCAGATGCCGAGATAGCGTTGGCAAACGGACTCGCAAATTACGGCACAACGATAATTATTCCTAGTATGGCATCATACTCAGTCTCTGAAATCCTTGGCTTTGCCGAAGGGCACATAGCCTATGAAGGTGGCCTATCGGTTGAAGAGGGCCTGCAGCTTGCTCAGAAGCTAAATCAACCAGTTGAAGGTGACACGGTAGTGTCTCATACGCAGGTGATTTGCCTATACAGCAAGATCAACCAGCAAGGAGGGCTCAACCAAGGTATAGTGGATGCCGGGAGATTGGGCACAGGATCAATCCATGTGAAAATCGCTATATTTAATTCAACTTGGGTGTTTTGGTTAAGATATCCTGATTCACAATTTTCTCATAGGGATAGGTGGCCAGGTCGGTCGGGAATTAGGTTAGCTAGTTAACTAACCAGTAGTTAATCAGTCAAATCCCCAGATGAGCGAGGGGTTTTATAGTAATCCAAACTCTTTTGCCATTCCAGTGGTTGTGCACTACGACCTGGGCTGTGACAGAACGAAAGTAGTGCATATTACTGTACATGGCCGGGGAAAGTTTGTTTCTTGACCTTGTGCGAGAAATTTTGTTTTGCTTCCTCCGTTGTCTCAGACAGCTTCAGATGTCTTCCGTCACAAAATTCCTCGTCCCTCAATTACACAAAACGACAGCGTAGGATCGTCACACGGCAGAATTTCGCAGACTTCGTACTGAAGTATATGGACACTGCACACTTGATAGAAATGAAACGAGGATTGGAAGATTTCGGTAGTCCAAACTAATTCTCTAACAGTCAAATATTCACTTCCAGTACTCAGTAGAAGATTCCTTCGTATCCACTATTCGCGTCGTTGATATACCAGGTAGTATCTCTTCCCTCCTGTTCAAGTACTGTCGTCCCATTGCCCATATACGCGAATCGACTGTTGGAAAGTGGTTTCCATATCCAATCCTCAAACCGCGGGTTGAGCAAACAGTGGATATTTTGAATACGACTTCCCGGATGGGTCAAGACCTTGCCGTCTTCCTGGCCACCCTTGAGCCACGATCGGCATTTCGTGCCCCAGATCGTCTTTTTATGGAACGTGTCGTTGTGCTCGATGAAGTCATTCACAGCATCAGATGAAGGTCTTACGGCTTTGTAGCCTTCTGTCTGGACTTTCCAAACCATTCGAAGCATGTACTTCGTGACTGCCTCAATTGTGGGAATTGCCGAACCATGTGATAGAGGGGAATTTGGGCCCAGAAAGACTATGAGCAGCATCAGTCTCCGAGAGCCCATTAATGATGGTCTTCATTCTTACCAAAATAATTGGGCATATCTTGAACTGCCAATCCAAAGTACGCAATCGGCCGATCCTTCCAGAGATCACTCAGCTTTATTCCGTCACGCCCCACCACAGGAAAGCGTGGAATCCAGGAGTAATCAAAGCCAGTTGCACAGACTATACAGTCCAATGGGAATATCTCTCCGGTCTCAGTCTTTATTCCCTCAGGGATGATCGAGGAAATGTGATCAGTCACCAACCGAGCATTGGGTTTGGTCAATGTTTCAAGGTAACGCAACCCTGGCGTCGGCCGTCTAATAAGAACTTTAGCGCAATAATTTTACAGATGACGGAGAACTGACCTGCAACCGACACCAAATTCAGGTATCAGCGCTCTGCTGAGGTGTTCGTCTTTCAAGATTCCCTTCATATGCTCTGTCAAACGTGTCTTGGCAAACTGTTGAAGCTGTGAATCTCTGAGGTTCTTTTGACTTTATTAGTTTTAGAAAATATTGAAGATCACTGGGTCCTCACAAGCGCGAAGTTCCCAGTCATGGCCTTTTCGAGAGCTTTTCGATACTCTAGGAACTTTTTAGGGTCATTCACAAACTCTCCCTTCTGTTCTTCGCTATCTGTGACGGATCAATGGCTTAACCCATAAAAGGAAGCTTGAGCGACCTACATTGGAAATTTCCGCCATCTGGCCCCGCAAAATCGGCCGCGAAATTTGGAGTTACCCACGTTGGGCTTCTTGAGAACGAAACCAGAGATTGGACATCTAAAGTTTAATCAGCTTTGACAACATAGATATAGTGATGCTGCATTATATTACCTGGATAGATAGCGGCAAGAACTTGCATGCCAGACGATCCGTTTCCAATGACCCCAACTTTCTTCCCACGAAGGTCAAGGTCATCCTTCCAATCCGCAGTATGAACAAGGTCGCCTTTGAAGGTCATAAGACCATTAATATTCGGCCATTTCCAATGACTAGAGCTTGATTTAGACAGTGGAAGCAAGTGTCTCACTGCACAGAACACTTACTTCAGATAGCCGCCACCATTGAAAAGAAAATGGCAAGAATCCGACAGGATCTCCCCGGAGGATTCGTCTTTGATATTGAGCCTCCACATGCCTTCCTCTTCATTCCAGACAGCATCCAAGACGCGGTGCTGGAGCCGAATATATTGCCGGAGATCATATTTGTATGACGTTTCTTGTAGATATTCACGGATTTCAGAGGAAGTAGCATAACTGTGGCTCGTCAAAATCCAGGATATTGGCGGATATTCTCAAAGGATAGACCTACAATTCACTCCAATTCGGATTCGGGGCCCATGAAAATTGGTAGTTGTGAGCGGGAATGTCACACGCACAGCCTGGGTACCTACAGAACCGTTAACCAACGATGCAAACTGCGTCATTCAGGAAGCCAAGATATACCTGTTCTCAAACCAGGTTCCACCGACATCTTTGTTCTTTTCGTAGATGACAAAATCAACGTCACGTAGGTGCTCTCGAGTCTGAAAAGCGAGGTTGAGACCAGAAGCACCGGCACCAACGCAAATAATTCTCAAGTGACGAGGTGAGCCCATGGGCACATTGGGAATCAAATAGTCTCCCTCGGAGGCGAAGTATATGTCCTCTGGGAGCAGCTGATTTTCGTGGCTACCCATTTTCTCAGCAATTTCGGGCAAGCTGGCTAAGCGTCTTCAGAAAGTGTATATCTTGTCAACCGTTTCTAAGTAGTTATTCTTATACTGGTTCTCGGACCAAGGTTCTTTAAGATGCAGCTGCGCTAATATCACAAATGGGCGGAAATGGGCTCAATATACCGATACCAGCCAGACGCTTCGGAGACTCCGAGTTGAGTTGACGGAAGACCCACACTGAGAGTCCGAGGTCCGAACAAAGCGAATATGTCGAAAACAAGGTATATTTGATCGAGTAATAACTTAGGAATCGTAAATCAAAATCCTATACCATTTCTACACCTCGAAATGATGTCTGACCTTCCCTACCAAAAGGTGCTTGCGCAGTACCTGGCCGCTGAACTGGCCAAGGCCCACTATTCTTATATCCAACGAAACCCCGATTCTAAAAAGGCCTATGAGGACTCCTTTGCACATCTTCCCGGTGGAAACACACGGACGGTAATCCACGCCGATCCTTTTCCGCTGACGTTTACGAGAGGGGATGGAAACATGTTGGTCTCGGTCGACGGGGACCGATACCTTGACTTGCTCGGCGAGTTCAGCGCGGGAATCTTTGGCCATTCAGACCCACGCATAGCAAATGCTATCAAGGATGCAATCTCAGGGGGCTGGAACTACGGCGGCACCTCCACTTACGAGAAAGAGCTCGCAAGAAAGGTATGTGAAAGGTTTGGTCCAAGTGGTCTGGAGCTTGTCCGCTTCACCAATTCCGGAACCGAGGCCAATACAACGGCGATAGCTACTGCGATACATGTCACTGGCAAAAAAAAAATCCTTGTCTTTAGCTCTGGCTACCATGGCGGCACTCTGGTCTTCCCACCTCCTCTGATGAAGGGCGAGGCGGTTGCTCCGATGAACCTCCCTCACGAGTTTGTTTATGCTCCCTATAACAACGTCGACGAAACTCGAGAGGTATTACGTCTTCTACCCCGGGATAGCCTGGCAGCTATCCTCGTGGAGCCTATTCAAGGCTCGGGAGGCTGCCGGCCTGCCACAAAAGAGTTCCTCCGTTTCCTTCGAAGTGAAGCAGATTCTCATGGAGCGCTGCTCATTGTGGATGAGGTCATGGCTTCCCGTCTCGGCAAATCTGGCCTCTCCGCTGAGATGGACATTCGTGCCGATATTTTGACTCTCGGGAAATATATCGGGGGCGGCATGACGATTGGTGCGTTTGGAGGGAAGCGGGATGTTATGGAATTGTTTGATCCTACAAAATCGAAACTCTTCCATCCCGGCACTTACAACAACAATGTCTTCTCTATGGCGGCAGGAATTGCAGGACTTGATATCTACAATGCGTCAGAAGTTGACAGGCTGAATAATTTGGGGGAAAGGCTGAGGAGCGACATTCAAACAGTCTTTATTAAGCACGGCCTCTACCCGGACAGTTTTCCCGGACCTTCGACTAGTATCGTCGAAATTGACAGCCTCGAAACGAAAACAATGGCGCAAATCGATATATCGGATAACAAGCTTGTTGAACTCCCACCGATGTTTGTGACTGGACGAGGAAGTATGCTCAACGTTCGGTTCTCAGGTGAAGAGGCATCAATGTGGCAGGCCCTCTTCTATCACCACATGTTGAGCCGCGATATCAATATCGCAGTTCGCGGATACACACCTCTTCATCTACGTGTTTCTCTGTCTGATTGTGACAAATATGTCCAATCGATCGAAGCATTCGTGAATGAGCACAAGGCCATGTTGAAACTCATGTCGAATTATCCTGTGCGAGACAACTAAGAGCTGAGATAACTTACAAGATCAACAGGCTGACTCATGGCCCAATGATCGACCACCGTTCTGCTACTGAGAAAAAGCAGTGAGATACAGGTCCTTACTAGCATGTATTCATAGTACCAATTCAAGAATCTTCCCATTTTCAAATTTTGGCTTATTGGAGCAAAAGGCCACTTTTGACTCGATTCCATTTGCCCTTGTGACGAGGTTGAAGAAAACGTTAGAGAGCTGTTCCCGTGCAGCTTCATCACGCAGGAGCTTCAACTGGATCATTCAAATCTGGGCTGTCACGCTCATCGGGTTTGACGGTGACACAGCGAGATCCCAATGATACTGATCTGTTGAGATGGATAGATGTGGTGGCCTTACGGCTTAAGACGTCAATGACTTGGTATGTTTGCCTTGCTCTCTCTCCCTTTGTGCCAACCTCCACAGCACCACAGGCCGGAGATTTCTCATTTCTCTTCTTCCACCTTTCGGTTCTCTCTGTTGACTCAACCACCGTGATCGCAGAGCTTGAGACACCAGGCAAGGTGATAAGCGCGGGAGTCTTGGCATTCGGGCTTGGCAAATGAGGCACAACGCGGACATTGTGCGGAGTTTCCGAATTAATTTCGTTGCTCAGGATACGCCAATCTGCCACCGGCGCTGAAGAACGTCTGGATTTCTATAAGAGCAGGATAGAGCGTCATTCGATGACAAGATACACTTTCTCTGCCGATGCTTGTCTTATCTGCGCTTGAACAATCTCAGAAGTTTGTGCAATCTGATCTCCAAAACTATTCAGTTCGGCATTTAGTCGTACTGGGAATTACAGTCTGCTAGGCAAGCTAGGCTTATGAACATCTTATGAGTTTTCGCCGTGTGTAAACTCCGCCATCATTTGCAGTTTAGAAGATATCGAGCTCCGAACTTACCGATCAACATGTGCTCACCGGGGGCAACAGATGGTGCTGTACGTCCGGTCCATACTCCACCACGCATAATGAAGTCTGGGCTTAGCTAACATCAATTCAAGGCTAAAGAGCTGGCCAGCCAGTTCCCTGCGCAAACGTTTGAAGAGGGAGGTCTCGGATACAAAGCTATTCAAGCAAGCTACTGGTCTGGAAACCAAAAAGATCTAAAGCCCAGGCTCTTCTTTCAACCTCATACTGCAGAAGATCTCGCGCGAGGGATCGCTATTTGCACCAAAGCAAATTGCTACTTCGGCGTAAAGAGTGGCGGCCATGGGCACTTTGCCGGACAGTCTTGTCTTGATGGAGGTATTCAATTTGACTTGGTCAAGCTGAACAAAATTTCCTTGAGCCAGGACAAGAAGACTGTTACCGTCGGTCCGGGTTGCACCTGGGGAGCTGTGTATGACACACTCCAGAAAGAGGGATTGATAGCGGTCGGCGGAAGGTCTGCCGGAGTTGGAGTTGGAGGTTTCTTGGTTGGAGGTACGAGATTATGTTATGGTTCACATGCGGGACTAACGCTCTACATAGGTGGTATATCGTTCTTCGCAGCCCGACTCGGCTGGGGTGTCGATCATGTTCGCTCATTCGAGGTCATTCTCGGTAATGGCTCGGTTGTTACTGCAAGTCCTGATAGCGAACCGAACCTCTTCCAAGCCCTACAGGGCGGAGGCTCCAACCTTGGCATTATTACGGCCTTCGAACTAGACGTGATCCCATACCGCGGAATGTGGGGCGGTCGGAGGGTGATTGAAGGCATCCACGCGAAACATGCCATCGCTGCCTACGCTGATTTTATTCCGAAGCTTGACGACGATCCTAAAGGCCACACTATCATCATTTTCACTTACGGCGCGGGGCCCTTAGTGGTGATCCAGTACCTGGCGTACACAGAGCCTATTATGGACTTGCCTATGTTCGACAATCTTAGAAAAGTGCCAGCTATTCAGACATCACTTGGTCTGACACATTATACAACACTTGCAGAGGACATTGCCGAGCTTCAGCACGGACACGGAGACCGCCAAGCCGTGTCCACACTCACAGTCAAGTTAGACAAAGACCTGCTTGACTTCGTGTTTGATACATTTGTCAAGGAGGCCTCGACTATATCGGAGTTTGCCAAGGGAACCATGGAGTATCACGCTCTTCCTCGCGCCTTTGATCCCCCAAATAATTTGTATGGCATAGGGAAGGAAGATGGACCTCTTATTTCTCTCATGATTGCGTTCAGCACTACAGATGAGCGCTATGATGACGAAGTTATTGCCACTCAGCAATGCCTGCTAAGGAAGATCAGGGCGGAGGCAGAGAAACGGAACCTATACCACCCTTTTCTCTTCGCAAACTATGCTGGCCGGTTCCAGGACGTGGTGGGCAGTTACGGCAGTAAAAGTGCGCAGTTTCTGTCAGAGGTGGCTAGGGTCTATGATCCGGAACAAGTCTTCCAGCAATTGCAGCAAGGCACGTTTAAGGTGAACGATCTTGTACAAACAGGACTATAAAGTCAAATCTTTGCGAACTAATGAGGCTATCCATGGCTTTCATCCTCACCGTGCCCTCCTCTAGCTCTTGTTACGTCGCTTTCACCCAGTTCGCATAGACGATCCTTTTGAGCCGCCCTTTTGAACGAGATAGCTCCTCTACTATGGCGTCTTCGGCTTCAAGATTCTCCTTATCGTCCCCCCTTATCGGCCTCATCTTCTCCTTATTTCTCTGAATTTGACATGCTTTCGCCATAATTGTTAGGGCTTTATGGATCACAAGATGTACTAGAGATCATGAACCAACACCGTTCCAACTTCCGTAAGGGCCAGCTACTGCGTATTTTTGAAATATCAGTAGCTCAGGATCCTAAATCAGTATCAGCCCTACAGTGAAGAAGGTCCAGGAGACCAGCTGACGCAGTGATGTCAAGACCTTGGAAGAAGAGCGAGAGTACTACCAAAACGAGTGAGACCATTATCGACGCCAGGCTCCCCCATCCGCTAAATTAGACAGACCACGCTCTCTGCGGCACAGTCTCAAGCGCATCCTGATCTAAGTCGTATTCAGCTTTTTGGAAGCAAAGAAAACGACTAGTATACCTGGTGAGCGAACCGATACTCATAGACGTGTCCAAGACTCAGTCACATTTCCGATCTTCATGCGAGTTTCGCCGTGGAAACCAAGTAGGGTTCATTCCCCTGCAAATGAAGGACATATAAACCGTTGGATATATCCCAAAAAGTTCAATCCTCTGCAGACGACAATTTTGCGCAGATTGATCGTCTTCACGTTCATGGGATTTGCGACCATATCTCACTCCCACAGTTGGTAGTTTGTGGCGATCAGTCTGTAGGAAAGACTTCGTTTCTCGAGGGCATCAGCGGCACCTCCTTCCTCGTCAGAACGGCTTTTATACGAGGTTAGCAGCCGAAGCTATTCTCCGGCATGGTCTGAGTGAGCAGCCAACCACGGCCACATTCTTCCACATGTCTCAACCGCACCAGAGCGCCTAAACTACGATGGTTGTCTCTACATTTTAGGCTGATCCCGAAAGCTTCGGCGTGGCCCAAGAGTGCGGGCCTAGCCATAGTAGCAATTACCAGCTGTGGTCTCTGGATCACTGGTGGACGACCTCCGTAAAAGCCTCTGATTAACCAGCAATTGATGGGCAATCATTCGCAGTTGGCACCCAATGCCATGATGGAGCATGCTCGACCAGCATCCTGGAATCTTCAAGTGATGGGTTTGTAGAAGCATCTTAAGGATGTGTTACGGTTTCATTTTATGCTTCTTGAACAAATTGCCGATCCAGAATGCGACAAAGTAGTCTTGTGACCACGAAACACCGTGTTTGCACCGCTCTCCTCCAACAGCGATATGATGTGTTGCATATATCTCCTAGTTTAGTTCCCGCCTCTTCACTCTTGCATAAAAGCCATGCTGATGGATACCTGCCCTGGTCGGCCATTCAGTATTTTAGCATGAATGTTGACGTATATTGACACTTACCCGGAAACAACGTCCCAGTCGATTGCAGGCTTAGGGGGCTCGAAGTCCAAAGCAAGAACAACCGAAGGCACGATCTGACAACGACGGTTAACACTCTCAGCAGTGACGACAAACAATTGGCTATCATACCTTTCTCATCATCATCCAGGACAGGTCTGTTCGTTGGTCAGATCAGCATTTCGGGTACAGTATGAAGCGGTTCCCTTACTTTTCCCCAGACATGTCCTGGAACCTAGTCCGAACCCCATGGAAAATCGAGCTGCGCCAAGGATCAGCTTTCAGGCGACATGGCCGTTTTGGGCTGGCATACACATATCTGGTGGCCGTGGCACCTCTAGCCATCTTTCCGGCTTGAAAGAAAATGGCTCAGGCCCAAAAATATCTGCCATTCGATGGATCGCAAAGGCTGGAGCGCCAACAGTGAACTATGCAGGAGAAGAGGTCAGACATTGGAATTGCTAAAATCCGGGACTGGCCAACATACCCCTGCAGGAACATGATGGCCGAGTATGTCAAGGCCACCGCTTGGCGTCTCACGGGGTAAAATGCCCCCTAGAGACGGGAACATACGTAGAGACTCCTGTAGAACCGCGTCGAGGTAAGTGCATGTTGCAGATTGCTGTGCCGTGCAGATGGCTCCGATTTCGCCGAGTTGAAACTTTTCTCGTAGCTCCTCGACTAGTTTGTCGAGTTTGTCGCGGTTGTGCATCAAGTGATAGAACACTGAGTTTAACCAAGTGCCGCCATCGGTCGTCCCAGCAGTCAATCCAAACTGAATGAGATGGACTACTTCAGCATCCTGTAGTCCTCCTGTGTTCTTGGCCGACTGTGCTTGGACCAGTCGCGAGGCAATGTTCGGGTATACAGTTGTTGGATTGTCGTTACATGGACCAACAGAGCCTTTGAAAAATTTTTCAATGCTGCGGCTGATAAGATTGACTGTGTTGCCAGGGGACAACCTCTGTAATATGAGCTGCGCAGCGTTTATCACCATTTGCCATCCGGGAGCCATCCCAGAAAGGTGAGCCTGGCAGACAAACCTGTCCACCTCTTCAAAAACTCCATCTTCGGGATCATGATCCAGATACGCCAGGTTTTGGCCAAAATGAAAATCACACATGCAGTCTGCTGTATATCAGTTATGCAGTTGGGGTTTAGGATATAGCGTGCATACCGAAAAGGAGTCTTTCCACCCATTTCCCCAAGTTTATATTCTCTGCTCCTTGGTTTTGAAGGTGACAAATAAATCGCTGAATTGAATTGTCAATATTTGCATCCAAATCTTTCACGCCCGATGCACTGTAGATCTGCGCAAACTGTCTCTTGAATTTGCCGTGGACGGCTTCATTTCTCTCCGAGAAAATGTCCACTCCGACTCCTGGGGTTTGAAATGGTGCATAATAGTCAGTCTTGGGGAATGGCGCTCCCACTTTGTAGATGGTTCGAAGAGCTGTAGCGTCCGTCACGCTCCTATTTACAGTCAGTTGTGGCACTGAAGAATTCGGTTGAGTACATACAATTTGGAAGGCCCGATACGCACGACCGGCCCGTATCGGTCATGAAGCTCATATAATGCAGAAAATTCTTTACCAGTCTTGATCAGCTTAGCGTGCCACAGGTCTGTGACCTTCGCCCAAAAGGGTCCAGGAAAGCGACACAATGGCGACAAAACCAGTCTGTATACACACCGGCTCACGAAATACACGAGAGCAAAAACAATCGCAGCGACCGGGATAGTGTAGCCAGTCGCGCGCTGCCAGGATAGTAGAGGTGTCATCATTGTTCCGTACAATGCTAGAGAAACAGGCAGCACACGAACGGTTATATGCATTCTTATATTGGCAGAATACTTCGGAACTTCCGTGTTGCTACATTCATTGACTCTTCAGGTGATCGTGGGGTATCGGGAATTTTGTGGCGTCACTTCTGAAGGACGTAGAGGAGAAATAGCTCTGATGCACTTCTTCATTTAGTATTGACTCCGCATTTCGCCACTTGCCCATCGACGCGCCTCACAGATGGCTAACGAAATGCCAGCATCCATGTTCCCTCATAGGCCTACATGCAGTTTGACTTCGAATTAGCAGCGCCTACGGTCCAGGACTGAGCGGGAATGTCACCGACCGTGATCGTCGGAAAGTCCGAAATTCCTACCCAGGCGCTTCTCCAAGGCTATTGAAAATGCATAACCGAAGTCACGCTTGACCTGTGCTGGCGTATATAATCTCCGATAACAGAGCCTTCCCCCACTTATTACTGTTTATGCTCCGAAGGAACGCCATTGGCGTCGTCTATGGTCTTCAAAATGGGGATTTCGATTCCACCTTGGTCCAAATGGACATCTTGTTATTGGCATTTGCAACGATGGGGTCCCGTCACAAGAACTCCCCAATTTAAGATGACAACTAGTTTTTTATATCTAGAACACGAGACTGGGCATCATTGCTCTATCTAACGGAACACGTATCGTGAATGATAAAGAGCACCCCAAAATCTGGGGCCAGGCCCAAATTCGGGCGGTCGTGTGACGGATAGCTTGCCATAAACTTTAACATATCCACCAAAGCCCTTCGGAAACGCCGAACTGGACTGTGTCCCCGCAAAATGCGGGCTGGGGTGTCCGAGAGTATCGAGGCGCTGCAGCCAAACATTTAAATATTCACTCGCGCACTCGTATACTTACATTTATCTAGGCACAGATCTTTTTGCCAGCTCGAACAACGAGTTATGGCGGCACCAAGTACTAGCCCCAGCGACCAAACCGGTGACAGTGGGAAGCTCGCAATCGATGGTGTCAAGGGCGGGTTTCCGCTTGAGACGGTCTCTACAACCGGAATGGGTGAACAACATGCCATCACTGAGCTGGACGATAGGCGCTTCAATCTCTGGGTTATGCTCGGCGTTCAGTATACCACGAGTGCTGCTCCGCTCTCGATCTGCGGTTTCATGCAGTTTACGCTCGGTATTGGCGGAAGTCCGTTCTTCTTCTGGTGTTTCCTCGCGGCAGTTTTCTGTCAGGGCCTACTGGTCCTCAGTTTTGCTGAACTCGGATCGTCGTTCCCGCATGCTGCTGGTAAGTCAGTCTCGAAGCAGGATCATCATGTGTCTCTAATCATTGGCCGGTAGGTCAAACTTACTGGACTTCAGTGCTCGCGCCACCAAAGTGGAAGAAATTTCTTACCTACCTGAACGGCATAATGACAATTTGGGGCTGGATCTTTTCGTTAACTGGTGGTTATTTACTGAGTTCACAGTTTGTGGTCGCAGGTGGCGTTATTATCAACCCTTCCTACGTACCTAAGAATTGGCATGTTTTCTTGCTTGCAGTGGGTATGTCCCTGATCAGCGTTGCAATAAACACGGTGCTCATCGGAATATATCCACTTGTGAGCAAGTTCTACCTGTTCTGGATCAACGGCTCGGTTCTCTACATTATCATTGTTGTGCTCGCCAAAGCACATCCAAAGTCATCGGGTACAACGGTCTTCATCGATATTGTCAACCACACCGGGTGGGATTCAACTGGACTTGTTTTTCTTTTGGGTATGCTTCCAGGTGCAGCCGCCGTGTCGCTTCCCGATTCCGTTACCCACATGGCCGAAGAATTACCAGATCCTCAGCGACGTATTCCCCAGGTTATGATCGGTTCATATCTCCTATCATACCTTGCTGGCTTGGTTATTGTTGTGGTCATGATGTTCTGTATTGTTCAGCCAGAAAATCTACTTGAGCCTCTGGGCGGTCAACCAATCCTTCAGATCTGCTGGGATGCATGGAACAACAAAGGCTGGGTGATTACAGTCGACATCATATTTATCGCCACATTCGCGCAAGCTGCAAACAACATTGTCACAGCCACAAGTCGAATTATCTGGTCGTTCGCGAAGTCAGGAGGCTTTCCTTTCGTTGGATGGGTTGCACATGTCGACACAAAGTCTCGACTCCCTTTTAATGCAATTGTGCTTTGCGCGACCGTCTGCGTACTATTCGACCTACTTGAGTTCGCACCTTCGTACGTCCTGAACGCAGTATATGGATCAGCCGTTATATGCTTCTTATTCTCCTACGGAATTCCTATTGTTCTCTTGTTGATGCAACAACGGCAGTGCCTGCCGAAAGCCCGGTATTTCAGCTTGGGTAAGTTCGGCTTCGTCATCAACATCTTCGCTGTCTGTTGGATGTTACTTGCTACTGTTGTTTTCTGCATCCCTTCCAGCTACCCGGTCACCAACGATAATATGAACTGGGCCTCTGTTGTCGGTATGGCTGCAGTTGCCCTGTCTCTTCTCAATTGGCTTGTTGTTCGGAAGACGTACAAAATTCCTGAACCTTTATACTTCGAGCATTTACAAACAAGCAACGTGCATGTATAAATGCGACATCCATGGGAAAAAGCTGGAAGCTAGCCGTCGAATGTATGATGCGCTATGCCTATTTGAGGCTCTATTTAGGGATCAGGGCACTCGTTCTGTATTTATATTTCTTTCTATCTTACATACCGTTACGCGGAGCCTCTGGATCACTGTGAGTTATACCAAATGGGTGATAGTTACCTTCGTTGTTATCAGGTTGAATCGTGAATACGATACCACAAGATATCCAAGTACGAACTGTACGTCCCATTATCTTAGATTGATTAATCGCGAAGTGCCAAGTACATGAATGAGTGTTCTTATATATCCTCCTCTTTTTGAGCGAGTAGATGTGCGGGTAGATTGGTAGTAGAATCTTGGTCGACGATCTACGGTGATCCAAGTGCCAAGAACTATCAATTGTGTGCTGTCGACGTTCATTGATATCGGTGACGGAGTAATTCAATCTACCAACTGTATTAGGATCGGCCAGCGTCATTGCTCCGCCAGCACCTCCTAATATCGCTTATGTCGCTTAAATCGTTCCTTCATTCGCCTCACTCATTCAATCGCTCTTTCCTAATAGGGGATATCATGAAGGTCTATCGCTCGCCTCCTCGCAGGTATAAATATCTAGATAGACCCCCTAGTTAGCAACCCAGACTCTTCTTCCGCTTTCATCCCGATGATTGCTTGCTTACCTCAGTGTTTAGTAATTTGAATCTCCCCGTAGCTCTCACCTCCGTGGCTCACAGATACCGTAGGAAAGTCACGTGGTACATCCCTTGTGATGGCACAAATGCGGCAAGGACTGGTGCCAGACATTTATCCTAATGGTATAGGCGTATATACACAAGATAATGTCTGCCAAGTGGGTCGCTCACCCTGGTGCTCAGTGACTGCTCAGTGATCAGGGTGAAATTGTTTTGGTCGGTACAACTGGGAATCCTAACCAGACGCGTTTCCGTAACGGGGTGCGCAGACGAGACCGCAATTGTGTCATTCCCGGCTGGGCCAGCGATGACGACGAAATGTTGGGTTGGGTGCTTGTCATATCTTCCCCGTTTCGCAATTGCGGCAGTAGGAACAAGGGGGCTTTGACCGGTGGATCACTGATACCACCGACGAGCGATTCATCCAGCCGAAGAAGCTTTTTTCCGTTCAGAATGGGCTGCTCCTGGCGGGCAATGTCCATCCGATCTTTGATGCGTTTCGAATTGCCATCAACCCTGGCGTAAGGACGTTCCTTGTTTTAATTCGTGATACGTTCCTACTGACTGACTGCTTGTAGAAGGGATACCGGATCATCTGCTTCACTCGAGACATCCACGGCCTTGGTGGGAAGATCCTAAGCTCGACAACGAGAAACTGTGCGCCGAACGAGCGAGTGAGTGACGACTGCCTGCGGTGGCACTACTATCAGGCTGTTCTCACTCACATGCGAGGGGTAGGGGAGCCCGAGTGGCACTTGGACGACCATCTCGAAGCAGAGGTCGGCAATCGTTTGATGCCGTTATTTGAGGTTTGCCGACTCCTGGGCAGTTAGGGCAATACGTAGCTGTGAGCTGACGCGCGATTGAAACAGGACAGTGTCGACCAGTCTAACCACTTAGATTAGTCCTTCCTCGAAGGGTTGCCTTTTTTCGGTGGTTTAATATGATGATTCCACGACCCCATAATTGCCACCGTCGATAGACAAAAAAAGATTCAGAGGAGCCACGACTCGTACGCAAAAGAGTTTCACCCGTCCTCGTTTCAACAATCCCAGACCAGCAGGACGCGATAGGACTGTATCGAGCCTGTGAGGCAGACCGGCGCTTCGACTTGCGGCATCATAGATAGCCCAGCCCTCCCACTTTGCCCGCCACGTCACACCCACACCTCGAATTTGAACTCCTGACAGCCAGTCGATTGCGAAAAGTTCTAAAAGTAAGAGAACCGTGCCGCCGACCGAGATGCACGAGCCCCCTCGCTAGCACCTTGGGCAAATGAGGCTGAATCTGCTAAGCGCTCAGCTCCTCCGCCGAAAGGCTAGAGCTCACTTTTACCTCCAGCCAAGCTTCCACTTGTTTCATCTAATTAGGGTTCGCCGAATGGGGTTGTGTTTTTCGTTGGATCAGGGTGGAGGGTCGGCGCGTACTCAAACAGCTGTCGTTAGTTGGCGCCAAAGGCACGGAGACGAGGACGATACCTTGCCGCCGAACTCATGACTCTGTACGGAAGTGCTGGATTGAGGATATAAAGGTGCTCCTTCTCCTCTTGTTCTCTCCTGATTCCTTTCATTCTCAAGATCCTCTCTTTTTTCTCTCGAATCATCTGTCTACATTTTCTCTCTCCAATATGGCGCCGAGTGGGAGACGACGTTTGAGCCGTGAGAGCTACACCGTAGCCCTGATCTGCTCCCACATGGTTGAACTAAACGCTGCACGCGGCATGCTCGACGAGGAGCACGAAAAACTTCCCCAAGACGGCCGTGACCGAAACGTCTATGTTCTGGGCACACTCAGCAGACATAACGTCGTTCTTGCCTCGAGCCCGGTAAAGCCCAAGGAAAAAATATCAACCGCGACGGTAGCGACGAATATTCTCTACACATTCCCTGCAGTGACGCTGCTTTTCTCAGTCGGTATCGCGGGGGGCATCCCGTCCACCTCTCATGACATCCGCCTGGGCGATGTGGTCATCGGTGACCCTTCTGGAACATCAGGCAGCGTGGTTAAATACGACTTCGGGAAGGAGACCCTGCATGGATTTCAGCGCAAGCCCGGTAACATCTGCTCTGCGCCACCGGAGTTCGCGGCGGCTAGCACAATAATGAAGCACGATCATCGGATCAGGCACAATCGAATCAAGGAATTCATCGGTGGTCTTTGGCAGAGACACCCCCATCTGGGGGAATACCGCAAGCCATTGCCGGAGACTGACGTTTTATTCCTCCCATCTTACGATCACCCTCACGGACAGCACACTTGTAAAAAGTGCGATAGAAACCAAACCGTGTCCCGCTTGTCCCGGGGGCCCTCGTGCCAGCCCCAGATCTTCTACGGTCTCATTGCATCGGGGAGCAGGATTGTGCGAGACGGAGGGAAACGGGACAAGTTAGCTGCTGAGTGTGGAGGTCCTGTATGCCTGGATACAGAGGCGCACGGTCTGCAGGGTTTGCCTAGCATCATTATTCGAGGCATCGCTCATTACTGCGACGCGCACACGAACAATAGCTGGGATGGGTACGCTGCTGCCGCGGCTGCCGCGGTAGCCAAGGAGATATTGACCTACATTAGACCCGTTGGGTCTATCGGTAGGTAAAGGAGCGGTTGTTGTAGTGTTCGGTAGTTAATGGATCAATGGATACTCTCTCTCCGATTGAACAAACTCTTCAACCCAAAGACCCTAGAAAACTTGATATTCTGAGCAGGCTGAACAAGAGTGACTACCAATTCAGCAAGAGTCTGCACCCCCGTCCGGTCCACGGCACCTGCCAGTGGTTACTCCAGCACCCTTATTTCTAGGACTGGGTCGCAGGTGAAAGCGCTACCGGTCTTCTCTGGGTATCTGCAGACCCATTTGCCGGAAAATCGGTGTTGACTCGATTTCTGGCCGACGATATCCTGCGCTCTCCGTCACGGGCTGTCTGCTATTATTTCTTCCGCGAGGACTGGCAGAGCAACTTGATCGCGCGGTCCATGTCGTGCGTGCTTCACCAGCTGTTCGAGCAGCGGCCGCACCTCATGTCGGAGGCCCTGGTTGGGAGGTTCGAGGCCGACGATGATAACAATCTATACGAGTCATTCAGCGAGCTCTTCAAGATCCTCTTCGGTATCGCGAGCCGGCACCACGACGAGATCGTACTGCTCCTCGACGCAGTCCATATACTCAATGGCTACGGCGGCCAAAACCTCTGGGACGTCCTCGCCGAATATCATAGCACCGCCACGCCAGCGCCGAACCTGAAAATCCTCATAACCAGCCGGCCGTACGCACAGGTGCAACGGAGCTTCCGCGTCCTTGAGAACAAATACCCATCCATCCACATCCGCGGCGCAGATGAAGCCCAGGGCCAGAGATCGCAGGAGAAATCGAGGCTACATCCGCCACAGAGTCGCCAATCTCGCCGTCAAGCGCGACCTCCTTCGACAACAGAACCTACCTCCGTCATGCACGTCCTCGACAGTCTCGAAGAAAGCGTCACACTCACGCGCGAGGGGGTGCGCGCGACAATCAACGAATTGCCCGCTCGCGTCAGCGACGATTACTGCCTAATCCTGAACAAATGCGTGGACCGTGCCCGGGCTAGACTTCTCTTTGATCTTATCGTCGCGGCCAGATGGGCCTTAAGACTCGAAGAGCTCGCTACCGCATTCGAGAAGGTCGACACCGGCAAAGGTGGTGGAGTCGAACCGCTTCATCGCTTCCGGCATGCGATTCGAAATACCTGTGGGTTGTTTGTCACGGTCATTGACGACAGGGTGCATCTCACGCACCCAGCCGCGAGGGATTTCCTCGTTCGGAAGAACGAGCGGCCGTACTGGGTCTCTGATTGGGGTGGGTGTTTAGCGCCTGGGGAATCGGAGAGGTTATTTGCGAGGGCGTGTGTCGAGTATCTACACTCCATTGATATCGATCTATGTTCGGAAAATTGGGATCACTTCGTCTCGCTGGTTGCGACGCTCCCGTTCCTCCAATACTCGATCCAGAGCTGGAACTACCACCTCCGTCGGGCGGAGATTCTGAAGGACGAGAAGGATGAGAAGGATAAGGACGGGGACGAAGACTCGATCCACGGATACGCGCTTGACATCCTCCGCCGAGACGACGACATCGGATGGTTCTGGTACAAGAACGGCATGACGGATAGCCATATCCGGTGTCTGACCCCGTTGATGAAGGCGTCGTTCCTCGGACTTGACCGCGCCGTCACGACGCTCCTAGCGGAACAAGGCACAGACGTGAACGCCGTCATTCCCTGTGGTCGGTCCGCGCTGTCACTCGCAGCCGAGAACGGACACGAGTCGACAGTCCGTCTTTTGTTGAGCAACAGGGCGCGTCACAAATGTATCTTCGCCAAGCTCTTCGGGAGACGCCATGTCGATGACCCAGATAGCAGCGGACGGACTCCGCTATGGTATGCAGCGAAGGAAGGACACAAGCCTGTGGTCCGGCTGCTCCTAGAGACAGGGATACGTAGGGTTCATCCTGATAGGAAGGATAACGAGTCCGTCACACCTTTGGCTTGCGCGACCGCTGGGAGTCACAAGGACGTGGTGCGCCTCCTTCTCGATACCGGGAGGGTTAACATCAACTCGAAGGAAGAGTATGGACGGACGCCGCTGGTGCATGCTGCGCAGAACGGGCATGCGGATGTTGTTCAGCTTCTTCTTTCCCGGGGCGCTCTCGACATGGGCTCTCAGGACGGACGCAAGGCCTCCCAAGAAGCTTTCGAGAGCACGAAAATTCCATCTGCAGGCGTAAAAGAGGTTGATTCGGATACCGACGACGAGCGAACTGTCGTCTCAGAGAGTTTTGGCCGTCGCAGCGTCAACATGGGGGCCATCAACCGAAGCACGGTGGAATATGAGCAGACGCCCCTCGATCTCGCTGTCTCGACCGTGTTATGACTGATGATTGATGAAGTTCGATTCTGAGCATGCTTATAGTTCTGTTGGAGCAGATTAGAGCTTGCACTTGATGTATATTAAGTTAATATAGATGACAGAGTTTTATCAAAGCAGAGACCTCGTTCAAATACAAAATACCCGGTTCCAAAGTTCTCGGGAAGCGACGTCCCTTTGTCAGAGACATATTATCCGGCATCCAAAAACTGTTCGTCTCCTGTGGCGAGGTTCTCATTGGGCAAGAGCTCGCAGATATATATATATCGGAGCGAAACAACCGCACCGGCTGAGATAAACGTCGGAAAAAATACGCGAGCCTACAAATAGGGAATACCTCGGTCTTAAGCGGGTTATCTGAATGAAAGACGACTGAAAGTGAGGCTCAGCGTGGAGTTGATCGTTGACCTGAGGTGCTCCCAGAAGCTCCCAGGACATTCGCCTCAGGCATCAACTTAGTCAGCAAACCGCCGCTGGAGCTCTCCAGAATCTTCGAGTACACAGGTCATGTGCACCTTGAAAAATCTCGGGCGCACGCTACGTACTTCTTGGCACGCGCAAGGGGCGTCTGATCTTATAAATACAA